>NW_024104935.1:0-104385 GCF_003945595.2 Pipra filicauda
TGTTTGGGGGTGTTTAGGGTCAGTGTGACCCCCGTGTGCCCCCCAGAGCAGAGCCACTGCTGGGTGTGTTGGGGGGGTGTTTGGAGGGTGTTTGGAGGGTGTTTGGGGGTGTTTGGGGTCAGTGTGACCCCCATGTGCCCCCCCAGAGCAGAGCCCCTGCTGGGTGCCCCTGTATGGCCGCATGTGCTGCCGCCTGGCCGCCAGACCCCGCTGTGTGGACACGCCCGCGGCCAGCGGGACCCTGCGGCTGCAGGTGAGGGACGGGGATCGGGAATGGGAATGGGAATGGGATAGAGGGACGGGCACCCCCCATGGCCACTGGGACTGCAGGTGAGGGGGAACAGGATCGGGATCGGGAATGGGGTATGGGATAGAGGGATGGGCTGCACCGACACCCCCGTGGCCACTGGGACTGCAGGTGAGGGGGAACAGGGTCAGGAATGGGAGCAGGAATGGGATGTGGGGTGGGATATAGGGATATGGGGCTGCATGGACACACCTGCCTCTGATCCCCTGTGACTGCAGGCGAGGGGGGATCAGGATGCTGAGATCAGGGATGGGATGGGATGGGACAGGAACAGGGATGGAAATGGAGACAGGGACAGGGATGGGGATAAGGATGGGACAGGGACAAAGATGGGGACAGGGCACGGACAGGAACAAGGATGGGAATGGGGATGAGGACAAGAATGGGACAGGGACAGGAATGGGGTTGGGATGGGAACGGGTCCAGGGAGAAGGACAGGAATGAGGACAGCGATGGGGACTGGGACAAGGATGGGGATGGGGAAAGAGATAAGGGTGGGATGGGGAGAGAGACAGGGAGGGGAACAAGGACGGGGACAGGGACAAGGGTGGGACAGAGGTGGAACAGGGATAAGAGCAGGGACAAAAACGGGGAAATGAGTGAAGACTGGGATGGGATGAAAACGGGAACGTGGTGGGGATGGGGTAGGGGATGGGGTCAGGGATGGGGTCGGGGATGGGGTCAGGGATGGGGTCAGGGATGGGGTCAGGGATGGGGTAGGGGATGGGGTCAGGGATGGGGTCAGGGATGGGGTAGGGGATGGGGTCAGGGATGGGGTAGGGGATGGGGTCAGGGATGGGGTCAGGGATGGGGTCAGGGATGGGGGGGTCAGGGATGGGGTCAGGGATGGGGTCAGGGATGGGGATAGGACAGGTGGTGGCACGAGCCTGCTGGGCTTGTCCGTCCCCACCAGTGGCTCTGGGGGATCCCCGTGCTGGGGGACGGGCACTGGGGGTCGCGGGGGGTTGGGGCTGATCCCGGGGGGCTGGGGGGTGTGGGGCTGTGGGGGGATATGGGGTGTGCCTGGGGGGCACAGCGTGTGCCGGGGGCAGGGTGGCTGTCAGGGGGCACGGTGGGCACCCGTGGGTGCTGACGGTGCCGGGGGTCCCGGGCAGGCGCCGGGGGCTGAGGGGCCGAGCGGGCCCCCCCTGTTCTGTGTCCTGCGTGGCCCCGACCTGCTGTGCTACGGCAGCGCCCACGGGGCCGAGGCCGGGCAGGAGCCCACCCTCACCATCGCTGTCACCAAGGTATGGGGGCACGGGGGGCATGGGGGGCACAGGGGCTGGGGGGCACAGGGGGCACAGGGGGCTGTGGGGGCACGGGGGGCACAGGGGCTGGGGGGCGTGGGGGGCATGGGGTTATGGGGGACACAGGGGGCGTGGGGGGCACGGTGGGTATGGGGATTTGGGGGCTATGGAGGGTTGAGGGGGATGGGGGCTTTCAGGTCTCTGGGGGGCTCTGGGGGGCTGGGAGGTCCGAGGTCTCCCGGTGCTGTAGGACATGTGGGTGCAGCGGAGCCGGGGGGACATGGGGGACTGGGGGGGCTCTGTGGGGCTCTGTGGGCTCTGTGGGGCTCTGTGGGGCTCTGGGGGCTCTGGGGGGCTCTGGGGTCTCTGGGGGCTCAGGGGGCACAGGGGCTGTGGGGTCCAAGCGCTGTGCCCGCCGCAGGACACGCGGGTGCGGGCGGAGCCGGGGGGGCGCGGGCAGCCCCCCGTGGTGGCCGTCACCAACCGGCTGGGGGGGGAGGAGGTGACCCACGGCCTGGTGGCCGAGAGCACGGCCGAGGCCCAGCGCTGGCTCGAGGCCTTCGAGCAGCACCTCTATGACCTGGGTGAGTGAAGACCCCCGGGAACCCCCAACCCCCGGGAACCCCCCCAGCCGTGTGGGACACCCCGTCCCTGCGTGACCCTCCATCCTGGTGGGACCCTGTCCATGTGGGACCCCCATTATTACAGGACCCCCAAGCCCTGTGGGATCTCCCCAAGCCCTGTGGGACTCCCCTGAGCTGTGTGGGAACCCCCCTCGTCCTGAGGGATCCCCATCCCAGTGGGACCCTTCGTCCTGGTGGGATCCCTCCATCCCTGCAGGACTCCCAACCCACTGGGAGCCTCATCATCCTGATGGGAACCCATCTTGTGGGACCTGATCCCACCACCTCCATCATCCCTTCAGGACCCCCATCATCCCAATGGGACACCTCCCTTCTCTGCAGGACCCCCCCCAACTCTGTGGCCCCCATTCCTAGGGGGACCCCATCCCGTGGGACCCCCATCCCCCTGCAGTCCCCATCCTGGGATGGCTCTATCCCGTGGGACCCCCATCCCATGGGACCCCCATCCCCCTGCAGTCCCCATCCTGGGATGGCTCTATCCCGTGGGACCCCCATCCCGTGGGACCCCCATCCCCCTGCAATCCCCATCCTGGGATGACTCTATCCCATGGGACCCCCATCCCGTGGGACCCCCATCCCAGTGCAGCCCCCCCATGCCCTGCTGTGCCCCCCCGTCCCCAGGCCAGTGGAAGCAGTGCTGTGAGGAGCTGATGCGCATCGAGGAGCCCCCCCCGCGCCGCCCCCCGGCCCCGCTGCCCCCCCAGGGCTCCCTCTACCACCAGACGGGTGAGTGGGGCCGGGGGGGCCGGGGGGGTCGGGCTGGGGGGGCTCTGCTCTGTCTCCCCCTCTCTGCTCTCTGCTCGCTCCCTAACGCTGCTCTTCTCTCCTTGCTGTCCCCCCCCTCTGTCCCCCCCTCTGTCCCCCCTTTTCTGTGCCCCCCTCTCTGCTCTGCCACCCCCGGTGCCCCCCAGCCCCGCCGGGCCCCCCCGGGCCCCCCCCGGGCGAGGGGCTCCTGCTGCAGGAGAACGTGTCGGCCGAGATCCGGGCACTGCTCAGCTCCTACTACAGCGACAGGTGACGGGGGCACGGGGGGGCCGAGACCCCACCACACAGCACCCCCGGGACAGCACAGGGACCCCCGGGACTCCCCCCAGCACTGGAGGGAGCAGTGGGGGGGCCCCCGAGAACCCCCAAACCCGGGGGGCTGTGGGGCAGCGCTGGGGGGGGGTGACTGTGGGACCCCTGAGACGCTCCCCCCACCCGCGGGGGCCATGGGGGGGGAAATGGGGCATTTGGGGGGACCTCTGAGCCACCCCCTCCACCGCCTGTGAGGGCCATGGGGGGACCACCCCCTCTGGGGGACGGGGGGGTCTGGGCATGATGGGGGGCTGTTTGCAGCCCCCACCCCCCGGTGCAGCAACGGGGGCTCCGGGGGCGTCTGGGGGGGCCGCTGACCTCCCCTGCCCCCCCCTTTGCCCCCCAGCTATTGACCCCTCGGACGACATCGCGGCCGTGACCGACATCCTGGCGGGGCACCGGGGGGGTCCCCGGGGGGGTCCCCGCCCGCCGGGCCCGCCCCCGTGGCTGTCGCTGTTCGAGGGGCCCCCCCCGCGCAGCCCCAGCCCCCCCCGGCGGGGCCGCCCCCGCACCCTGTCCCTGGACGCCCGGCTCAGCACCCTCAAGGGCCGGGGGGGCACCCCCAGGCCCCCCCACTCCAGCTCCTCCAGCAGCGGCAGCAGCAGCCCGGGACCGCCCCAGTGTGACCCCCCCAGGCCCCTCCAGTCCCGGGTGTGACCCCAGCACCTGGGGGGGCAGGGGATGGACCCCCCCCATCCCCTGCAGGGGCCGATGCCACAGGGGTCTGGGGGGGTCTGGGGGGCCTGGGGGGGGCTGGGGGGACTGGGGGCTCCCAGCTCCTTTTTTGGGGAGAAACTGGAATTTCTGCCCCCTCTGTGCTGGGGGGGGACAGAGCTAAACTCCAAAAAGGGGGGGGGAGGGGCATTGCCCCCCCCCAGGGTGGGTGCTGGGGACCCCCCCACCGCGGGGTGGGTGCAGGGGTCCCCCCAGGGTGGGTGCTCAGGGTCTAACCCGGGGGGGCACAAGGACCTCCCCCCCCAGCTCTACTTTCCCTCACCTCTAACCTGGGGGGGGCAGCCCCCCCCCGGCAGGACACCCCTTATTAATAATGTGCATTAATAATTTGCATTAAAATTTATTTAACAGCTGCTGTGTGTGATTGGGGGGGTCCCTGTGCCCGCGGGGGGGTCCGTGCCCCCCCCCCGTGCTGCTACCAGGAGGGGGGCTAGGGGTGCTGCCCCCTCCCCAAGCTGCTCATTGGGGTGCAAGTGGAGGGTTGGGGGCTGTGCTGGGGGGGTGATGTGTGGGGAGGGGGCTGTGGTGCCCCAAAAAGGGGGTGCTGGGCCCCCCGGTTACACGGCGTGGGGGGACAGGTCCTCGTCCTCCGTGAGGGGGCTGGGACCCCCCAGCAGCGGGGGGTGGGGGGTGTCACGGGCCAGCAGGAGGGCGAAGCCTGGGGGGAGAGGAGGGTGAGCTCGGGGAGCCCGGGGGGGCTCGGGGAGGTTTGGGGGGGGGGTTGGGGTACCTGGTGTGCCTTTGTGCAGGACGAGACTCTCGCCGGGCTCGTCCCCCTGGAAAAATTGGGGGGGCCCTGAGGGGTCCCACAAGCCCCAGCCGTGCCCACCCCCTTCCCCAGGGGACCCCACCCCATCTCCCATCCTACCCCCCACCTGTTCTCCCCCTCCCCAGTCCCACCCCGACCCCCAGAACCAGCCCCCAGGGTCGTGTGTTCCCCCCCACTCCTCTCCAGCCAGAGCCCCCCCAGCCCCAAAACCAGCTGACCCCACTTGCAGCCCCCCAGTCCGGCCCCCACATCACCCCCACCCCCACGTTGCCCACAGCCCCCCAGCACCCCCAGTCCCACGGCCCTCCACCACCCAGCCCCCCCCAGCCCCCCATTGCCCCCGTCCCTTCCCAGCCCCCCCCGCTGCCCCCTTTGCCCCCCATACCTGTCCCGGGGCAGGTCCCGGCTCCCAGGGGCCCTCCCAGCCCCCCCACTCGTGCCCCCCAATTCCATTGCGCCCCAAGTCCCGGGGGTCCTGCGTCAGGCAGGGGGGGCTGGGCCTGGGTGGGGGGGGCCTCTCTGGGGGTATCGGGGACCCCCCTCGTGGGCTGGGGACCCCCTCACCCAGCGGCCCCAGAGACCCCCATGTGGGGGGGCTGGGGAGGGGGGGAGTGTCCGGAGGGGGCCCCTCCTCATCCAGGGGGGTGCCAGGGGGGCTGGGGAGGGGGGGAGTGTCCGGAGGGGGGCCCTCCTCATCCTGGGGGGGTCTGGGGGGCGACCCCAAACCAGGAGTGCTGGGGAGGAGCAAGGGCTCTGCCCCATAAGTGCTGTCAGGGTACCCCGACCCAGGGGGGCCAGGGGGGGCCTCCATCCTGGGGGGGCTGAAGGGGGGCCCAGATGTGGCGGGTGGGGACCCCGACCTGGTGGTGGCAGAGCTGGGGGTCCCCAGGGTGATGGAGTGAGGGGTCCCTGTCCCCATGGGGCTGGGAGGGGTCCCAGTGGTGGCACATTTGGGGGTCCCCATCACCACAGGGCTTGAGGGGCTCCTTGGGGTGACAGAGGGAGGGGTCCCACTCCCCATGGGGCTCGTGGGGGTCCCGGTGGTGGCACACTGGGGGGTCCCTGTCCCCACAGGACTGGTGGCACGGGGGGACTCTGCTCGGGCTGGGCTCGGGGGGGTCCCCAGAGTGGCAGAGGGAGGGGTCCCACTCCCCGTGGGGCTGATGGGGGTCCCGGTGGTGGCACGTTGGGGGGTCCCTGTCCCTACAGGACTGGTGGCACGGGGGGACCCCGCTTGGGCTGGGCTGGTGGGGGTCCCCAGGGTGGCACACGGTGGGGTCCCTGTCCCCGCGGGGCTGGGGGGCAGGGGCGGCGGGGGTCGGCCCGGGCTGGGGGGCGGTGCCCCGCGGGAGGCGCCGGGCGGGGGGGCCCGGGGGGGCTCCGGCCGGCGGAAGATGAAGGCGGATTCCGTCAGGCTGCGCTGGTACCGCAGGAACGGCCGGCGGGCTCCTGGGGGGAGGGGGGTCAGCAGGGACCCCCGGCACCCCCTGCAACCCCCAACCCCGCCATGGGGGCACCTACCGGGGGGGCCGCCGGGCAGGGCGGGGCCGGACGTGGACCCGGAGCGCTCCCGCTGCAGGAAGAATTCCCGGGGGTTCTGGGTGCGCTGCGAGACGAGGATGGCGGCTTCCTGCGGGATCGGGGGGTCAGCGGGGACAGGGCACGGGGACAGGGCACGGGGACAGGGCACTGAGTGTCCCGTGACCCGGGGGCAGGGTGGGACCCGTCCCGGCACTCACGGCCGCCGTCCCGCTGCCCCCTCTGCTCCCCCTGCGCTCCCGCGCGGCAGCCTCGTGTTCCCGCTGCTGCTGCTCCTGCGGGACACGGGGACGATGGGAACCACGGATTGCCCGGGATGGAGCCCCGGATCCCCTGAGAGCGACTCCCTGGGTCCTGCTGGGACGGAGCCCTCCCATCCCTCCTGGATAGATCCCCCCAGGATGCCCCTGAAACAAACTCCCTGTATTCCCTAGGATGGACCCGATGGATCCCACAGGATGGACCCCCCAGATCCCCTGGGATGAACCCCCTCAGATCCCCCAGGATCGACTCCTGGAACCCCCCGGGATGGGCCCCCTGGATGCCTTCAGGATGGATGCCCCAGATCCTTCTGGGATGGACTCCCTGTCTCCCTCCAGGATGGACCCACTTGATCCCGCAGGATTGACCCCCCAGATCCCTTGAGATGGACTCCTCAGATCTTCCCAGATCCCCTGGCATGGACACCCTGGATCCTGCTGGGATGGAGGCCCTGGATCTCCCAGGACAGACCCCCCCGGATTCCCCCAGGACCCCCCTCCCTACCCCCTCCCCTCTCACCCATCGCTCCTGCTCCTTCCTCCGCTCCTCCGCGTCCAGCCGTGCCTGCTCCTGCCTGCGGGGCCGGGAGGGGGGTCAGGGGGGCCGGCTGGGCCTCCGTGCTTGGGCAGGGGGATGGGACACAGGGACGGGAGGAGGGCGTGGGAACATGGGGATGGCGGATGGGACGCGGGGGTGGGACGCGGCCGGGGCCCCCCACGCTGCCCCTCACCGCCGCTCCTCGATGAGCCGCTCCCGCTCCTGCAGCCGCCGCTCCCGCTCCGCGGCCCCGCGCCGCTCCTCCTCCAGGCGCTCCCGCTCCCAGCGCCGCCGCTGCTCCCGCTCCCGCCGCCGCTCCTCCTCCTTCCGCTGCTGCTCCTCCCGCTGCGCACACACCGGGATCGGCACCGGCACCGGGACACCCAGCGGCACCGGGAACCAGTGACCTCGGCACCGGCACCGGGCCCCCACTGCCGTGGGCAACGGCACAGGGAACTGGCACTGGGACCCCCCAGCCTCGGCACCAGGACCGGGACACCCCCAACCTCGGCACTGGGACTGGGAACCCCCCCACTCGGCACTGGGACCCCCCCGACATCCGCACCAGGACCCCACAGGCTCAGCACTGGGACCGGGACCCAACTGCACTCCACACCGGGACTGGGACCCCCACCGGGCTCGGCACCGGGACCCCCGGGCTCAGCCCCGTGGCCTGAGGCAACAGCCGTGACTCCATCTCCGGGGCACCGTGGGGACCCCCCAACCCCTCCCCAGCCCTCCGCGGCCCCCACCTCGGCCTGTTCCCAGAAGGAATGGCGCTGGGTGCGCTGGATCTCCAGCGCCGGGTTGGTCTTGCGGTAGTTGGTTCCCTGGGGGGCACAGGGGGGGTCAGGGTGGGACCCCCGGCACCCCTCAACACCCCCCGGCACCCCCTGCCCGGGGACCCCCGGGAAGGGTGAGCGAGTACCCATCGCCCACCGGTGCCCTCCCCATCTCTCCCCCCGAGACCCCCACTCACCACCAGCTCCGGGATGTCCGGGAGGGTTCCCCTCCTGGGGGCGCGGGGCCCGGGGGGCTCCAGCTGTGCCAGCGCCTGGCGCAGCCCCTCCAGCGTCACGTCCTCGGGACGGCGGGCGCTGACCAGGGCCGTGGCCTCCTGCCACCGGGACGGGACTGCGTCACCCCCCCGGCACCCACAGCCCCCCCTGCACCCCCGCCCCCCGCAGGGATCCGGCGCCATTCCCTTGGATGTGTCGGATGTGGGGCTGGATCCAGATGTGAGGCCGGACCCAGATGTGGGACCGGATCCAGATCCCAGACCCAGGCGGATCTCCGGAAGCCGGGCTGAGAGGATGGGGAGGGCAGGACCCCCCCGTCAGGGCGGAATGGGGGGGGCAGGGATCCCAACCACAGCTCCGGCGCCGCGGCCAAGACTGGGAGCACTGGGAACGCGGCGGCTGAGTCAGCAGCGCCAGGAATGCGCCCGGGCACAGGCAAAGGTCGGGCCGGCGGGATGGAGGGGTTAGGGGGGGAAGGAATGGGGGGCATGGGGGGAGTGGAGACCCCCACAGCCCTCCCGAAGCCCCCCGGGGGCTCCGCGCCCCCCACTCACCCTGAAGAAGCTCCGGATGGCCGGCAGGTGCCCGGCACACTCCGCCCGCTGCGATTCCGGCACCTTCTCCCCGACCTGGCACCGCACCCACCGCTCAGCACGGGGGGTCCCATCCAGGGGTCCCCCCGGGCCTCCCCCCCCACTCACCCAGGTGATGAGGACGATCCGGGGGGTGCCAGCGCCGGGATCGGGGACCCGGCACAGCCCGTACATGACGCTGCCGGCGGAGAATTTTCCAGCGAGCTCATCCGGCCCCCCGGCTGCAAGGAGGGGGCGTCAGGGGGGACATGGGGACACGAGGGACCCCCAGTATCTCCCCAGAAGCATCGCTCCCGGTACCTCCGGAATCCAGGAGCTTGAGGTCGTGGTGCTTCTCATAGCCGAAGACCGCCCTGGGGGGGGGAGGTCAAGGTGGGAGGGTCAGGGTGGGGGTCCCACAAGGGGGACCTGCCAGTTTGGGGCACCCCCCGTGTTCCCCCATGCCACCAGCCCAGGATGAATTCATGGAAGTGCCGCCGGCAGCATCCGCCCCCGGGACAATGGGAATGTGGGAAGCGCCGGAGCGGCACGGCCCCCTCAAAGCCCCCCCCGCCCTCGGCGGTCCGGGACCCCCCGCCCGGCACTGGGGGGGCTCCGAGGGCCCCATCCCGGAGGGACCCTCCTCCCCCGGCACTCCCAGGGCTCTGCCCGCCTTTGTCTCCGCGTGGCTCCGGTTCCGGGCGCACGCGGGACACGGCTCGGCACGGCCCCGGGAGCACGCGTGGAGCGCGGCACGGCACGTCACGCGTGTCACGGCATGTCGCGACAGGCTGTGGCGTCACATGGCGGGACAGGGCCCGGCACGCGGGCGGGCGGGCGCCGGGAGGAGCCGGCGCTGGAGCGGGTCCAGCCGCGCTGCCGGGGCAGGGGGCAGTGCCCGGCCGGCCGGTGGCCACGGTGACGGGCTGCCCCGTGTCGCCGGGGGGGCTGCGGGGCCGGCGCAGTCCCGGGGCCGTCACCCCCGGCCCCAGGATGGGGGCTTTGGGGGACACCGGCTCCAGCCCCTCAGCACCGGCACCGGTGCGGGGCCGTCCCGGGACCACCGTCCCGGGACCCGCTTCTCCCCCGTGCAGCCGGGCAGAGCCCCCCCCCTCCGGCACCCGGGGTGCCCCTCCGGCCCCGCAGCCCCCCCCGTGCCCGCCGTGCCCCTCCCCGGGTGGCGGCGCCGCTCCCAGCCCGGCGGCACCGGGAGGGACCGGGCAGGACGGGACGGGACGGGACCGGGCGGGTCTCCCGGTTCCCAGCACGGCGCCGGGCGGGGCTCAGGCCCAGGACCCCCCTTCGGGCCTGCACCCCCCGGCCGGGACCCCGGCGCGCGCTGGACCCCCGTCCCGGTGCCGGTAGCGGTGCCTCTCGGACCGCCCCCGCCTGACGCGTGCTCCTGCCCGTTCCTGCTCCCGGTTCCCGGTCCCGGTGCCTGTTCCCCGCTCCCGGACCCAGTCCCCTCTTCCGTCCCCATTCCCGGTGCCGATTCCCCCTTCCCGTCCCCATTCCCGGTCCCCAGTCCCGGTCCCAGTCCCCATTCCCGGTCCTCCCTGCCCCCAGTCTCACCAGTCGGTCCCAGCCCGGGGGTTCCCCACGTCCTCCCGCGCCGCCAGCAGCGCCAGCCGGTACCGCTCCAGCCCCGGCCCCGCCATCCCGAGCCCGGGGCCGATCCCGAACCCGGGGCCGGCCCCACCGCCGCCCTGCGCCCGCCCCTCCCTCCCCCGCCGCCCCCCCGGCACCTTCCGCCGCCCACGGGCGGCACCGGGCGGGGCGGGGGCGGGAGCGGCCGGGAGGCACCGGGACGGGACGGGACGGGACAGGCGGCGCTGGGAGCGCTGGGAGCGCCGGGACGCGGGTGCTGGGACAGGGCCCCGCACTGGGACGAGGTCCAGCACTGGGACGGAGTCCCGTACTGGGATGGTGGCCCTGTATTGGAATTATGGCCCTGTAGTGGGATGTGGGTCCCGCACTGGGATGAGGGTCCCATACTGGGATAAGGGTGCTATGCCAGATTCCTGCTCTGGGACACGGGTGCAGGTCCCAGGACCCCTCACAGGGAGGTGGGTGCTGTGCCCGGGTCAGCTTTGGAATGTGGGTGCGGTGCCAGGGTCCCACACCAGGATGAGGGTCCCAGACTGGGATGTGGGTGTAGGTCCCAAGGGTCCCATACTGGGATAAGGGTGCTGTGCCAGGATCCTATGCTGGGATGACGGTTCCACACTGGAATGTGGATGCTGGGCCAGGGTTCTGGACTGGGATGTGGGTGCTGTGCACCGTCCCAGACTGGGATGTTGGCCCAGGTCCCAGAGTCCTACACTGGGATGAGGGGCTGTGCCAGGATCCAGCACCGGGCCAAGGGAGGGGTCCCCATCCTCATCCTGCCCCACTTACCCCGTCTCTTCCCCCTGTCCCCGAAGCCTCTCCCGCAGTTCCTTTATTATGCCAGAAAAGAGGATTTTGGGGTGCTGGGGGTGCCCCCGGCCTCCCCCCCCCATGAATATGGCCCTGGGGACACCCCCAGCCCAGCGTCTGGCCCGCCCCGTCCCCCCTCCCTGTCCCGGAGCCTCTCCTGCCGTTCCCTTATTTGGGCACCGCGACTTGAAAATCCCAAACCCCCAGGGAGGGAAAAAATGCTGGGAAATGGGATCTTGGCCCCAGGGACGCCCTCAGTGCAGTGCCTGGCCCACCCTGTCGCCCCCCGTCCTAGGGCCCTAACTGGTGTGGCTGGTGTTACTGGTATGACGGTGTTACTGGCATTACTGGTGTTACTGGTGGTACTGTTACCTCCCGTACTGGTGTTACTGGTGGTACTGGTGCTGCTGCTCTCACTGGTGTTACTGCTGGCACTGGTGTAACTGGTGTTACTTGTCACTGGTGTCACTGGTGCCACTGGTGACACTGGTGTCCAAGGTATAACTGGTGTTACTTGTGCCACTGGTGTCGCTGGTGCAACGGTTGCCACTGGTGTCACTGGTGTCGCTGGTGTCGCTGTTGTCACTGGTGTCACTGGTGTCGCTGTTGTCACTGGTGTCACTGGTGTCACTGGTGTCACTGGTGTCGCTGGTGTCACTGGTGTCACTGGTGTCGCTGGTGCCGCTGGTGTCACTGGTGTCACTGGTGTCACTGGTGTCACTGGTGTCGCTGGTGTCACTGGTGTCACTGGTGCCGCTGGTGTCACTGGTGTCACTGGTGTCGCTGTTGTCACTGGTGTCGCTGTTGTCACTGGTGTCACTGGTGTCGCTGTTGTCACTGGTGTCACTGGTGCCGCTGTTGTCACTGGTGTCACTGGTGTCGCTGTTGTCACTGGTGTCACTGGTGTCGCTGTTGTCACTGGTGTCACTGGTGCCGCTGTTGTCACTGGTGTCACTGGTGTCACTGGTGTCACTGGTGCCGCTGGTGTCACTGGTGTCACTGGTGTCACTGGTGTCCCTGGTGTCGTTGGTGTCACTGTTGTCACTGGTGTCCCTGGTGTCACTGGTGTCACTGGTGTCACTGGTGCCGCTGGTGCCGCTGGTGTCACTGGTGTCACTGGTGCCATCGCTGTCGCCGTTGTCGCCGGTCCCTGTCCCCCCCGTTCTCCCCCCGCGATCCCTCCGGTGGGCGTGGCATACTGAGGGGCGTGTGCCTGGGCACGCCCATTTGTGGGCGTGGCCTACCCTGGTGGGCGTGGCCGGGGCGGTGCAGTCACGTGGCGCGCGGCGCCCCCTGGCGGCGCTCCTTTGTCCGCGCGCGGGGCGGGGCGGCGGGGGGCGTGGCAGCGCGGGCGGTGCCGCGCGGGATTGGCGGGGCGGGGCGGGGCGGGGCGGGGCGTGCCGCGGCCGCGCGCGCTGATTGGGCGAGCGGCGGGGAGGGGCGGGGCGGGAGGGGCGGGGGTCGGTAACGGGCCGGGCCCGGGTCGGGGCCGCGCGGGGGGCGCCGAGCGGGGACCCCCGCGCCCCCATGGACCCCGACGTGGACTACGAGCGCCCCAACGTCGAGACCATCAAGTGCGTCGTGGTGGGCGACAACGCAGTGGGCAAGACGCGGCTGATCTGCGCCCGCGCCTGCAACGCCACGCTGAGCCAGTACCGGCTGCTGGCCACGCACGTGCCCACCGTGTGGGCCATCGACCAGTACCGCGTCTGCCAGGAGGTGAGGGCGGGGGGCAGCGCCGGGCAGCGCCGGGCAGCGCCGGGCATCGGGAGGGCGACAGCGGGAGGGGGGTTACCGGGGGACGCCGGGCACGGGGGGCACCAGGGCGGGGGAGGCAGCGGGGGCCACCGGGCACCGGGAGGGACATCGAGGGGGGGAACCGGGAGGGGACCCGGGGGGTATAGCGGGGTGGTACTGGGTGTACCGGGCGGGGCGGTCGGTGATGGTGCCGGTCCCGGTGCCGGTCCCGGTGCCGGCAGGTGCTGGAGCGCTCCCGCGATGTGGTGGACGAGGTCAGCGTCTCCCTGCGCCTCTGGGACACCTTCGGGGACCATCATAAGGATCGGCGCTTCGCCTACGGCAGGTGGGACCCCGACCCGCCACCGGCACCCCGAGCCCCCCCAGCGGCACCCCGACCCCCCCAGCCCTGCCCACCCAGCGCACACAGAGCCAAAGGAGCCCCTTGGGCTCCTGCCAGCGCCCAGAGAGCAGCTCCGGCACCCCAAACCCTCCGAGGGGCGGTGGGACTGCCCCGCCCCCGGCCGGGGATGGCTTTGGGGGTACCCTGCCCCCAACACTGCGTCCCCCAAGCCCCTGCCCCGAGCAGAGATCCCGGGTGCTCGCGGCCCCCCCGGCGCTGTGGGTGGGGGGCGTCTCTGAGGGGCTGTTGGAGTGCGGAACCCTTCCCTGGGGGCGCCGGCCTGGCCGCAGGAGGGGCCCCCCCGGCCCCCCCCGGTTCCCTCGGCTGTAAACAGCCGTCCCCGTGGCCGCCGGCACGTCCGGGCTCTTATCGCCGCCGCCCCGCGCCAGCCCCGCGGCACCGCTAATCAACCCGCGGCACGGCGGGGCCGGGGCCGGGGGGGCCGGTGGCGGCTATCTTGGTCCGGGACACGGGCCCGGCTCCAGCGGCACCTCCCGGTCACGTCCCGGCCGAGCACGGACTAAAAACAACCCGGGCCTGGGGCCACGCGGCTGCTGCGGGGACCTGGGGGTGCTGGCACTCTCCCCGTGTCCCCTGGCACCTGCCCGCTGTCCCCTGGCACCCCCGTGTCCCCTGGCAACCCCTCGTGTCCCCTGGCAACCCCCCATGCGCCCTGGCACCTTGCACCCCCCGAGCCGGGGCCAGGAGGACGGTGACAGCCCCACCGTGGGCGCAGGGACAGGGCTGGGGGTGGCAGGCAGGGTCTGTCCCTGGGGCTGGGGGCTGGCACCCACCCGGCCAGACCCTGTGGGACCCCCCCGTGGATGCTCGGGGGCCAGGCCCCCCCGGTGCTGACCCAAGCCAGGGCAGCCCACGGCTTGGCTGATGGGGTGACCCGGAGCCAGGTCCCATCGGGTCCCTCCTTGGCCTCACTGCCCCTGCCATGGGGCCCTGGGGGCTGTGGGGCTCCCAGGGTTTCCTGGGACCCCCTGGGGACCATGGGGCTCCCCTGGCCATGGGACTCTTGGGGCCTGTGGGACTCTTGGGGGTCTGGGGGTGCCCTGGGGGTCTGGGGGGTTTCTGAGGGTCTATGGGCCCACCATAATCAAGGGGCTCTCAGTGGGTCATGGGACTCCTGAAGGCTGGGGGCAGTGACAGGTGTGCCAGGAGGGTGCCCCCCCGAGCAGGGAGTGTTTGGAGCCGCAGGGTGACAGTGTCTGTGCCCGTGGGGTGAGGCTGGGGTGGCACCGGGGCAGCGCTGCCCTCCCGTCCTGCTCGTGCCCCCAGGTCGGACGTGGTCGTGCTCTGCTTCTCGCTGGCAAACCCCAACTCGCTGCGGCACGTGAAGACCATGTGGTACCCCGAGATCAAGCACTTCTGCCCGCGCACGCCCATCGTGCTGGTGGGCTGCCAGCTGGACCTGCGCTACGCCGACCTGGACGCCGTCAACCGCGCGCGCCGGCCGCTGGCCAAGTGAGCCCCCGGGCCACCCACCTGGGCACCGCCCCAGCCCCACGGGGACAGGGACCCCCCAGTGTACCGTCCTGGGGACCCCAGCCGGTCCCGTGGGAATGGGGACCCCTCCCTCTGCTGCCCAGGGGACCCCCCGTTTTGCCACTACCAGGTCAGGGTGTGTCCCTGCCCGTGCCTGTGTCCCCCCCGACTCCCCTGGGTGGGGGCCCCTGGCAGCACCTGTGGGGTAGAGCCCCCGCCCGCCCTGGCACTCCTGGGTTGGGGTGTCCCCCCGGAGCCCCCAGCACCCCCTGGGATGCCTGGGGAGCCGCTCCTCAGCCTCCCCAGCCCCTGCCCTGCCCGTACCCCCACAGGCCCATCAAGCCCTCGGACATCCTGCCGCCGGAGCGGGGGCACGAGGTGGCGCAGGAGCTGGGGGTGCCGTACTACGAGACCAGCGTGGTGGCGCAGTTCGGGGTGAAGGACGTGTTCGACAACGCCATCCGCGCCGCGCTCGTGTCCCGCCGCCACCTGCAGTTCTGGAAGTCCCACCTGCGCAAGATGCAGCGCCCGCTGCTGCAGGCACCCTTCCTGCCCCCCAAGCCCCCCCCGCCCCTCATCCAGGTGCCCGACGCGCCCCCCGGGCTGGGGGGGGGCCCGGCCGCGCTGTTCCGGGCCCCGCTCTGCGCCGACGTCGTGTTCCAGCTGCAGGGCGGGCACCGCGTCTTCGCCCACCGCGTGTTCCTGGCCACCGCCTGCTCCCGCTTCTACGACCTGTTCACGCTCGAGGGGACCCCCGGCGAGGGGGACGGGGGCACCCGCGACCTGTCGGGGTGGGGCCGCGGGTTCCTGAGCCTGCACTGGGAGGAGGTGCCGGAGCCGGCGGCGGGGCGGGCGCGGCGCATGGCGGTGGTGGCCATGGACCGGGCCGTGCGGCCGGAGCCGCTGCGCGCCGTGCTGGAGTACCTGTACACCGGGCGGCTGGAGCGGCCCCACGCCGACCTGCGCCAGGTGGGCGCCGTGGCCGAGCTGCTCGAGGTGTTCGACCTGCGCATGATGGTGGCCAACGAGCTCAACCAGGAGAGCTTCATGAACCAGGAGATCACCAAGGCCTTCCACGTGCGCCGTGCCAACCGCGTCAAGGAGTGCCTGGCCAAGGGCGTCTTCGCGGGTACGGGGGCCCTGGGGGGCTGTGAGGACAGGGGGGTCACCCGGCTCCGTCCCCTCCGGCCGGTGTCCCCCTCCTGTGATGTCGGCTTGGACACAGGGCTCCGCTCACCCTGATCCCCTCCCACCACTGAGGCCACTGGGGTCTGGGGGCCCGGAGCCCTTGTCCAGTCAGTCGTGGTGGGTGGGGCTGCCGGGAGTCCGGGGCTGTCAGTTCTGGGCAGGGGTGCCTGTCCCCCCTGAGCTGTCCCCTGTCCCCCCTGAGCTGTCCCCTGTCCCCAGACGTGGTGTTCCGGGTGGATGACGGGCTGGTGCCGGCGCACAAGCCGCTGCTCATCGCTGGCTGTGACTGGATGAGGGCCATGTTCCGGGGGGGCTTCCGCGAGAGCTACGCCCAAGAGGTGGGGGCTGGGGAACCTGGGGGGACCCACTGGCTCTGCCACGGGGTTGCTGGAAGGGTGGGCATCTTTGGGTGGGGGCTGGGGGCTGCTTGGACCCCCCTCCGAGCCCTGACACAGCTGGGTCCTGCTTCCCTTCTGCTGGAGAGAAAGTGGGGGGCTCTGCCGGGTCAGGGAGTTCTGTGCTGGGCCTGGGGGGATTATTCCAGGGCTGGGGGGCTCTGCTGGATCGGGGGGGGTTGTGCCAGGGCTGGGGGGGCTATGTTGGGGCTGGGGGAGCTGTTCTGGGTGAGGGGGATGGTATCAGGGCTGGGGGCCTGTGCCAGACAGGGGACTCTGTACCAGAGTTGTGGGATGGTTGTGCTGGGTCGGGGGGGCTGTGCTGGGTCAGGAGGGGCTGTGCCAGAATTGTGGAGGGCTGTGCCGGGGCTGAGGGGGCTGTGCCAGGTCAGGCACTGCCAGGAGGGTCCCTCCTTGCCCCGGCCCCCCCGGGGTGGCTCCAGCCCCGCCAAACCCGTCCCTGGTGCCGCAGGTATCCCTGCCCGGCACCAACTGCGCCTGCCTCCGCGCCGTGCTCGACTTCCTCTACACGGGGGTCTTCACCCCCACGCCCGACCTGGACGCCATGGAGCTGCTCATCCTCACGGACCGGCTGTGCCTGCCGCGGCTGCAGGCGCTCACCGGTGAGACCCCGGCCCCCGGCCCCCGTGTCCCCTGACGTCACCTGCCAATACTCTGCCGGTGCCGCGGGGTCGGATCGATCGTCCCTGTGTGTCATTCCCTGCCCTTGCCAATCCCAGGGGGGCCTGGCTCACCCCGGGGGGCACATCCCCGGTGAGTGACCCCCCCGACCCGCTGCCCCCAGAGCAATACGCCGTGGACGAGCTGCTCCGAGCCTTCATGCAGCGCGTGGAGATCGACGAGCAGGTCATCATCTACCTGGAGATGACGCAGGTACGGGGGGCTGGGGGGCACGGAGAACCCCCGGGGGGGCACAGGGACCCCCGGGGGGGTGCGGGCAGTGGGGTGACCCCCCGTGCCCCCCCAGTTCCACAACGCCCACCAGTTGGCCGCGTGGTGCCTGCACTACATCTGCACCAACTACAACCGCGTGTGCCGCCGCTTCCCCCGCGAGATGAAGTTCATGTCCCCAGGTACGGGGGGCCGGGGGGGCGCGGGGGGACTCGGGGGGCGTCCCTGCCGTGCCCTAAGCCCCGGGCCACCCCCACAGAGAACCAGGCGCACTTCGAGCGGCACCGCTGGCCCCCGGTGTGGTACCTGAAGGAGGAGGATCTGTACCTGCGCTCCAAGAAGGAGCGGGAGCGCGAGGAGCAGCTCCAGCGCAAGCAGCACCCCCGCAGCAAGTGGTGCTTCTGGCGGCCCTCGCCCCCCGTGTCCTGAGCTGGGGACGAGGGGCTGGGACCCCCGCGTGGGGCTGGGGGGCTTGGCTGGACTGGGAGCCCCTGTGTGGGGCTGGGGGGCTCGGCCAGGCTGGGGGGGCCCGTGTTGGGCTGAGGGGCTCGAGGCTGGGACCCCCACATGGAGCTGGGGGGCTTGGATGGGCTGGGGGTCCCTGTGCTGAGCTGAGGGGCTTGAGGTTGGGACCCTCACACTGGGCAGGGGAGCTCAGCTGGGCTGGGGGTCCCTGTTCTAAGTGAGGGGCTTGGGGCTGCGGCTCCCACGCTGGGCTGGGGGGCTTGGCTGGGCTGGGGCTCCCATGCTGGGCTGGGGGTCCCTGTGCTGGGCTGGGGGTCCCTGTGCTGGGCTGGGGGTCCCTGTGCTGGGCTGTGTGGCTCAGGGTCGGGACCCCCACGCTGGAATGGGGGGCTCAGCCCCAGGGACTCCACACAGAACTGAAGGGCTGGGCCCTATGACCCCCCCCCTGGGCTGGGGGGCTCGGCCAGCCTGCTCCGAGGGCCTGTTTACCTGCCCCACCCCTGGCTGTTTACAGGCTCTGCTGGGGCACAGCCCCCTGCCCACCGTGCCTTCCCCCCGGGGGGGCCGTGCCGAGCCCCCCGGCAGGGCCCCCCGCCCCGGCCAACGCTGGTGCTACCTCTGACCGAGCAGTATTTGGGGCTGGGGGCATGCAGGGAGCGGGGGCTCTGCCGCCCCCCCGTCTTTCTTGAGGGCTTCTCCCCCCGCAGGGCTCTCTGGTGCTGTATTTTCTCCCCCCCAGGGGGTGGGGGGGCCAAGCTGTGAGCAGGGTGGGGTGGGGGGTGGGCGTGGGGGGGTCCCCGGGTGCTTGTGTGGCTGCGAGAGCCCCCGGCTCATCTCTGTGCCTTGGACGGGCCCCCGGGCTCTGGGCCCAGGGGGGACACTGTCCCTGTCCCTGGGCTGTGTCCCCCTGCAGTGGGGGTGGCACCGTCCAACCCCTCCGGGCTGAACTGCACAACCATTTTTACACTTTTTTACCCCAGGAGCACAGCGGCCCCCGGGCCTTCCAGGGCCCCCCCGGCCTGGAGTGGGCCCCCCCGGCCTGGAGTGGGCCCCCCGCCTCAGCAGCAGCTGTTTTAACCTTTAATAAAGCTTTTTGTAACAGACTCTGAGTGCCCCCCATCCCGCTCTGCCCCCCAAACCCCTTCCCATAGGAAGGAGCAACACTGGGGGCTTCATTCGGGTGTATTTATTGGGGGGGTTACAAAGTACATGAGGGTTGGGAACAGGAGTGGGGGGCCCTGACCCACACGTGGGGGTGCAGCTCACGGGTTGGGGGAGGCAAAGTGGGACACACGGGTGGGGTCATTTACTGGGGGGGGCAGATCCCTGTCCATGGCTCGTCCCCCAGCGTGGCAGGAGTGGCTGGGGGGGCAGGCTGGGGGCTCCCCCCCATCAGGGCCTGTCCCAGACTGAGCCCCCCTTGTCTGTGTGTCCTCCCCACGGCCTCACAAGGCCCTGGGAGCAGAGCCTGGGGTCACGTCAGCTCCCACGGGGGGGCCAGGGCAGGGCAGCCCCCCGGGGGGGTCAGGGGCAGCCGGGGGGACCTGAGGACGTCCCTGAGGTACTGCTGCAGCTGCTGCTGCAGTTTCCAGCCCCGCAGCACAGCTGGGGCCTCGCACATCTGGCCAGCGGCTGGGGGGCTGTGGGGTCCCACGGGGGTGTGGGTTCCCACGGGAGCTTGGGGTCCCATGAGGCTGTGGGGTCGTGGGGTCCTAGAAGAGGTTGGGGTCCCACAGGGCTGTGAGGTCCCACGGGGGTGTGGGGTCTCCCAGACTCCCCTCGTCCCCACTGATCCCCCACTCCCTCCCATCCCGGTCCCCCTGTGACCGGAGTTCTCGGGGCCCACGGGAGCTGCCCCGCAGCTGGGCTGAGCTCAGGGCTGGGCTGAGCTCAGGGCTGGGCTGAGCTCAGGGCTGGGCTGAGCTTAGGGCTGGGCCGGGCTCAGGGCTGGGCTGAGCTCGGGGCTGGGCTGAGCTCAGGGCTGGGCCGGGCTCAGGGCTGGGCTGAGCTCAGGGCTGGGCCAGGCTCAGGGCTGGGCCAGGCTCAGGGCTGGGCTGAGCTCAGGGCTGGGCCAGGCTCAGGGCTGGGCCAGGCTCAGGGCTCTCCTGGCTGGGGCAGAGCAGCAGGTAGCACAGGTTTCCCGGGATCCTCCCGTCTGGGCCGAGCCCGTTCCCAGCCACGCAGCCCTCGGGGAAGGGTGGGGGGCCACGGGAGGATCCCAGGACCTGGGGATCCCCTCGATGGGGTGGCTCCAGAGCAGCTCCGGCCCTCGGGAGGGCTTTGGGGACGGGGGGATCCGGCCCAGCTCCCCCTCACATCCCCTCGGAGTGGAGGGGGGTCTGTGCTCACCCCTCGCCCGCGGTGCTGGATCGGCCCGACATTCCTGATGTTCCCGACATTCCCGATGTTCCCGACATTCCCGACGTTCCCGACGTTCCCGATGTTCCCGGCTCAGGCCGGGCCGTAGCAGAGGATCTCGCTCAGGTCGTAGCCGGTGACAGCGAAGGTGTCCCCGGCGGGGTCGCAGAAGCGGGCGCCGCAGACCTGCGTGTCCGTCACGCACTCGGCGTGGCAGTGCCGGATCTGCGGGACAGCGGCCGGAGCAACGCCGGGACGGGGCAGCCACGGCTCCAGGGACACGGCCCAGGCCCCAAGGAGCAGATGTGGCTCCAAGGGCCACATCCCTGTCCCAGGCCCAGACTCACCTCGACATCATCCGTGTCCGGGTCCCTGCTGAGCTTCCAGACGTGGACAAAGGAATCCTCTGCGCCCGACAGCAGCTGCGGGGGAGCGGAGGGGCCGTGGGGACACCGCGGGGGCGGCGGAGCCAGGGCCAGGAGGGGATGCTGGGGTGGGATTCCAGGTGGGATTCCAGGGTGGAATGCTAGGGTGGGATGCCAGTGGGATTCCAGGTGTGAAGCCAGCTTGGCGTGCGGGTGGGATGCCAGTGTGGGATGCTGGGGTGTGATTCCGGGTGGGATGCCGGGTGGGATGCCCTGACCCCCCCGTACCTTTCCGGTGAGCGGTGCCAGGTCCAGGGCGTAGATCCAGCGGGCGTGGGCGCTCACCTGGGCACGGAGCTGCCCCGTCCCTGCCTCCCACAGCCGGATCTGCCCGTTCCCGTAGCCCGCAGCCACGATCCCGTTCCACAGCGTCACCGAGGAGCAGGTGCAGCTGGGGACAGGGGCTCGTGTCACCTCCTGCCCGGGGTCCCCCCAGTCACCCTCCCGCGTGTTTGACACCCCACGGGACCCCTGGGGCTCACCCAGATCCTGGGATCCTTCCAAGCAGGGTGAACTCCTCCCCGGTGCTCCACAGGCAGAGGGTCCCGGAGTCATCAGCTGTCACCAGATCCCCAGCTGCCTCCTGTGAAAGAGATGGCTCAGGACGGGCCCTGGCACTGCCCCTGGCTCCGGGGCTGCCCCACGGGCCCCGGGAGGAGCTGACACAGCTCCCAAAGTGCTGACGGATCCTCCCGAGCGGGGCCGGGAGCGCCCGCAGCGGCTCCGCTGGAACACGTCCCTGTTTGCCCAGACAGCCACAGCAAGGGCGGGTTTCGAGGAACAGTCGGGGCACCCTCCCTCCCTCCGGGATGAGTCTCGGCTCCTCCCAGCCCCGGGAATCCCACACCCTGGCCCCAGGAGCCCCTGGAACCCATGGAGCAAAGTCCAGGGGGGCGTGTGAGGGGACGGTGACACAACAGCTCCGTGGCCCCACGGTGACACAACAGCTCTGGGAACCGGTTCTGGGGATGAATTCCTTGGGGATCCCAGGGCAGGGAAAGTTCTGTGTGACTCATCAGGGAAAGTGCTGAGCAGTCTCGTGTGCAGGGAGGAGGCTAATGAGCGTCTGCAGGGACCCAGCCCTGGCAGCTTCCAGTGCCTAACGGAGATCCAGGAGAGCTGGGAGGGACTTTGGACAAGGGATGGAGGGACAGGACAAGGGGGAATGGCTTCCCACTGCAAAAGGGGCGATTTGGTGGGACTTAGGGAAGAAATCCTTCCCTGTGAGAGTGGAGAGGCCCTGGCACAGGCTGCCCAGAGAAGCTGTGGCTGCCCCATCCCTGGATGTGTCCAAGGCCAGGTTGGACAGGGCTTGGAGCAACCCGGGCTGGAGGGAGGTGTCCCTGCCCATGGCAGGGGGTGGGATCGATGGGATTTAGGGCCCCCCACCCTCCCCCTTACCGGGGCCTGGCCCTGCTCGGCCGCGATGTCGGTGACGGGATCCCGGTGCTGCTCCAGGACCTCGCTCAGGGTCACGTTGGTGCCTTTGGGGGGGATGTCAAAGACCAGCACGGCCCCGGAGGACGTTCCTGCGGGTCAGGGGGTCAGCAGGGCTCAGCCCTCCCGGGCCCCCTGCCCTGCCCACAGCCAGCCCAGCTCACCCACGCAGATGAAGCGCTCCCCGGCCGCGGAGATGCCTCGGGCAAACACGGAATGTGCTGGAAGGGAAGGGTTTGTGTCACCCCTGGGGGACCCCAGGGCAGGGACTGAACCCTGTGCCAGGCACTGGGGGGTCACTCTCCAACCCTGGGGCAGGTTTGGGCACCTCACAAGACATTGAGGGGCTGGAGCGTGTCCAGGGCAGGAGCTGGGAAGGGGCTGGAGCAGCTGGAGCAGCTGAGGGAGCTGGGGGGGCTCAGCCTGGAGAAAAGGAGGCTCAGGGGGGACCTTCTGGCTCTGGAACCCCCTGACAGGAGGGGGGAGCCGGGGGGGGTCGGGCTCTGCTCCCAGGAAACAAGGGACAGGAGGAGAGGGAACGGCTCCAGCTGTGCCAGGGGAGGCTCAGGTTGGATATTGGGAAAATTCCTTCCTGGAAAGGGCTGTCCAGCCCTGGCACAGCTGCCCAGGGCGGGGGGATTTAACCCCCTGTGGATGTGGCACTTGGGGCATGGCCAGGCGTGTCCCTGGCAGTGCTGGGGGGCTCAGGGCACTCACCTGCCGGGTGCTCCGGGACGTCCAGCGCGTGCCAGAACACCAGGGTGGAGCCGTCGGCCTCGTACATCTGGGACAGGGGGGACAGGGTGGGACCCGGGGGGTGACAGCCCTGGGGGAGCAGCGGGACCTCCAGGGCCCCCCCCGGGCCCCCCAGCCCTCACCTGGACACCGCGTTGGGACGTGAGGACCAGGAGCACCCGGGCTGGCAGCTCGCACCAGGCGGCCTGGGGGACACAGCGGGGTGGGAGGGAGGCAGGGGCAGGACCCCCACACCCTCCTCCTGGGACCCCCCAAAACCTTCCAACAGAGGCAGGACCCCCCTCTGCTCTCCTGGGGCCCCCCCAGACCCCACTCCTGGGGGAGGGCCCGGCCACAGCCCCCCAGGGCCAGGTGTATTTGGAGATCCCACAGGTGGGTACCTGTCAGCCTTGGGGACCCCCCCAGTGTCCCACAACCCCCCCAAGGGGCTGCTTCCCTCTCCCCCTCCCCACAATTAGGGCACTGTAGGACCCCGGGGCCCCCTGGCCCTCCTCCCTGGCTCCGATGTCACCTGTAGTGCCAGGAGGGTGCCAGGCCCCACCTGTACCCCCTGCCCCTCACCTGTGTGAGCAGGGGGGTGCTGAGGGCCGAGCCCCCCCCCCGCGCCGGCAGCTGCCGGGGGGGCCCCTCGGGTCCCAGCAGGCTGAGGGTGGTGCCGTGCACGGCGCCGAAGGCCCGGGGGGGCCGCGCGGGGGGGCACAGCACGGTCAGGTTGTTGTACAGGGCGGAGCTGCTGTTCCGCAGGGCCAGGGCCCGCTCCCGGCGGTACCTGGGGGCACAGAGAGCCGGGGCGTCACCCCGGGCCGGGGGGGCCGAACTGATACAGGGGCACCGGGCGCAGATCCAGAGTGGTCACGGATAGATCCAGAGAGCCGGGGCAGCTCCGAGGGGCCCGAACAGCTCCGGGGGGCGCGGGGGCGGGGGCAGGGCCGGGGGCGCCGGGGGCAGATCCAGCGCCCCGCCCCTCCCCTCCCAGGGCCCTCCTGCCCCCCGTTCTGTCCCAGGGACCCCAGAAATCCCCCCTGTCCGACCCCCGGGCCGCCCCCAGTCTCCCCAGTCCCCCCCAGCTCCCCCCGATCCCCCCCGCTCACCCGGTGCCCGCCGCCGCCATGGAGACGCGTCGCGGCGTGATGGCGCACGGGAGAGCGGCGCGCGGTGATGACGTCAGCGTTGCCGTGGAGACCGGGACGCCAAGGGAGGGATGGCCGAGGTGGGACGGGGCGGGGGAAGGGGGCACAGGGGGTGGGAGGGGCTGGGGCGGGTGTGGGGGGCTGGAGTGTACTGGGATAAGCTGGGATGTACTGGGATAAGCTGGGATGTACTGGGATGAGCTGGGATGTACTGGGATGAGCTGGGGGCCCTCGCTGCCGTGGGTTGAGGTGTATGCGCTATACTGGGGTGTACCGGGATGAGCTGGGGTGGGCTGTGCTGTACTGGTCTATACTGGGATGAGCTGGGGGCCCGCGCTGGGATGGGTTGGGGTGTACTGGTCTATACTGGGACGTACTGGGATGAGCTGGAGGTCCGCGCTGGGGTGGGCTGTGCTGTACTGGTCTACACTGGGGTGCACTGGGTCAGTCCCCCCCGGGATGCCGTGTCCCCGCTCGGCTGGGCAGGGGGAGCTGTGGGGTCTCCTGTCCCCGCGCAGAAAAAGAGATCGTCAGCCCCCAAAGCGCGACGGGACAAGTCGCGCCCCCCCGCCCGGGCCTCCCCCCGGGCTTCCACCCACTCTGACACCCACACGCCCCCGGCCGAGGGCGGGAGGAGGTCCCCGCCCGGGGAACCCCTGGATGTCGAGGACATCCTGGCCGAGCTCCTGGACCGGGTGATAGCCGAGAGCGTGCGGGCGGCGGTGGCGCGGCAGGTGAGAGACCGCCCTCCCCCGATTTGGGGGTCCTAGGGGTGTCTGGTGGTCCGGGCGGGGGTCTCAGCGCTGTCTCTGCAGCGGGTGCCCTACACGGTGTCCCGGGCGCGGGACGCCATCCTGTGTGTCGTCGAGTGGCGGTTCCTGGCGCGGGACGAGGGGGACCCCGACCCCGGGGAGGACCCGGACCCCGAGCGAGCCCGAGCCTGGAGCGAGGACGAGGAGCCCCAGCCCTGCGTCCTGGACACCTCGGCGCAGGGCGTTGTCCCCGTCCGGCTGGTCCCTCCGTCCCTGGGAGAGGTGAGACGTGCCCCGACCACCGCAGAACCGCCCGGGGCCGCGGGACACCCGGTGTCACCCACACCGGCCCCTCTTTGTCCCCCCGGGCAGGTCCCGTCCCAGGAATCCCCCGTGACAGACGAGGCTTCCTCCGAGCATCCTCTCCGGGCCCTCGACGCTGTCACCGTCCCGGCTGTCCGTCTGTCCCGGGGAGAGGTGAGACGTGCCCCGTCCCTCCCTGTGACCCCCCCGCGCTGAGCCCCTGTAGCTCCGGGGCCACCCGGAGTGTCACCCACCCCGGCTCACCCCACGGGGCACCCCGACACCCCCACCCACACCGGCTCCCCTCTGCCCCCGGCAGGTCCTCGATGCGAAGCCCCCGAGCCAGGACCCCCCCGCAGCAGCCGGAGCTCCCCCCGCGGTTCCCGGCCGGGTCCCCGGCGCTGTTCCCACCCTGCCCGCGCCAGGGCCACCCCGCCCGAAGCCTCCCACCGCCCCCCGGTCCCCCGACAGAGAATCCCGTCCCTCGCGGCCGCCCCGGCCCCGCCCGGCCCCGCTGGGCCCCCCCCGGCCCCCGGCCCCGCGCCCGGCCGAGCCCCCGGAGCCCCCGGCGCGGGGGGAACAGCGGGCATCCCGCGGGGCCGGGCCGGGCGACCGAGAGCCGGCACCGCCATCGTCCCCCCGCGCCAGCCTGGGTTCCCTCCAGCCGGGGAGACCCCCTCGCGGCCCGGGGGCGGTGTCGGAGGGGCCCGGCCCCGCCCCGGGGGTCGCCAGGCCGGGTGCCCGGCGCGGCTCCACGCGGGTCCGGCCGCAGGTGAAGGTGCTGGACGTGTTCACCGAGCCCGAGCGGCCGCGGCCCCGCGCTGCCCCCCGCGCCAGCCGGCCGCCGGACACGGGGGGCCGTCGGGGCCAGCCGGCCCCGCCGGGGCCCCCGCAGCCCCCGCCGGGCCCCCCCAGCCCCGAGCCCCCGCCGTGCGACTCCTGGCTGAGCTCGGCGCTGCTGGCGCCCGGGGTCACCGTGCGCTGGGCCGGCGGCGAGCGGCGCGGGCCGGGCACGGCGGGGCACGGCGAGCACGAGGAGGAGGAGGGCGAGGTGAGCGAGGCCGAGCGGGAGCTGAGGCCCATCCTCTCCGCCCCGGCGTTCCGGCTCGCGTCGGACGGCGAGCGCTGAGGGCAGCCTGGAAAACCCGCCGGGAATGCGGCTGCGCCGGGCGCTGCCCCTCCTGGGATTGTCCCAGCTCCGGGGGGACCCCCGGCCCTCGGGGGGCCCTCGGCACCCCGTGTCCTACCTCCAGTCGCGCCGGGGCCGGCACCGGGACCGGAGCTCAGGGCCCTTTGCCAGGGCTGCTGAAGAGAACAGGAATAAAATCAAATCAGAGGGGTTTTCCGTCGCCGGGCTCCCGCCGCTGCCCGGCACCGGCACCGGGGCCCGGGCGGTCCCACCGGAGCGGGGCCGTGAACTCCGGCCGCAGCAGCCGCGGTGCCGCCACCCCCCGGGCCCACCCGCGGCGCGTCCCCGCAGCCCATCTGCCCCCAGAGGAGAAACCGGGGGGATGGAACGGGGTGACACGGGTGGTTTCACCCCATCAGCAAGCCGTGGGCCTCGCCCTGTCCCCGGGCTGCCCGTCCGGGAGGACGCGGCCACCGGGTCGGGGCTGCTCCGGGCATGGCCCCTCCTGCAGCCGCCCCGGGGTGACAGCGAGGGGGGTGAACAGCCCTGGGGTGGCACCGGGGACACTGAGGTGGTACAGGGGACACCGGAGCGGCACCTGGAAACAACGCCTACTCTCTGTTGCTAATGAGGCGGGGGTTTCAGTTCCTCATTAGCATAAGAGGGGGAGTGGGCGTGGTTTTCGGATCTTCATTAGAATGAGGTGAGTGGGCGTGGTTTCAGTTCCTCATTAGCATAAGAGGGGGAGTGGGCGTGGTTTTCGGATCTTCATTAGAATGAGGTGAGTGGGCGTGGTTTCAGTTCCTCATTAGCATAAGAGGGGGAGTGGGCGTGGTTTTCGGATCTTCATTAGAATGAGGTGAGTGGGCGTGGTTTCAGTTCATAGCGTGATGCGGAGTGGGCGTGGTCTCGCCGTCGCACGTGCTCGGCACTTCATTCGGTGTTCGTGGGGCTCCACTCTGGGGGTCGAACAAGACAAGTACCCCAAAATCAAGTGTCCTGTTGGTCCCGCTCCCTATGCTTGTGCAGCTCCTTCCTTGTCACACAACGCACCGCAGGAAAACTTTGGGGTGAAAAGGAGCTGTTTGGGTCCCTCCTGGGCAGGGGCAGAACTGAAACGTTGTTCCTTTTGCTGTCGGGGCGGAGGCAGCGCCCGCGGAGTTTTCAGTGACAGGTTTCACCACGGAGTGCTGATTAGAGGGAATACTGCAACTGCCGTTAACCCTTTCCAGCGGGGTGGCACACGGGACACCGGGGTGGCACAGGGGGCACACAGTTCACCCTCCTGCCCGCTCCAGCCACTCTCCTGTCTGTCCCGGTGTCCCGGCAGCTCCCGGGCCAGAGGGGCCCGTGCCGTGCCCTACTGCCGGCTGGGCAAAGGTCCTGCTCCGACCTCTGTCCCCGGCCCCGCCCGTGCCCGGCCATGGAGCTGCCGGGGGCCCTGAGCCCACCGTGGTGGCTCCTGCTCCTCCTGCCCTCGGGGCTGCTGCTCTGGGCCAGGCGCAGACCCCCCTGGGACCCCCGCAAGTGTCCCGCCGACCTGACGGGCAAGACAGTGATTGTCACCGGAGCCAACAGCGGTGAGCGGGGACGGGGACGTGTGTGGGTGACACGGAGCTGTGGGGTGTCCTGCGGAGAACGTGGGTGTCCCTTCTCCAGCCCTGGTGCCCAGCCCCTGCCTCGGGGCTGCAGACGGCTGTGGGAGCAGCCGGTGGCTGGTCCCTGGGAACCCACAATGTGATCCCCGGGCCCCGGGCCCATGGCACCTCATGCCGGGTGGGCACCCCTCGTGCCCCCTGCCCACCCTCGGTGTCCAGACTCTGTCCCGGCTGCGTTAATGACTGACAGCCAAGGTCACCACACTGCCGGCCACCACGGCCACCCTGTCACACCAGGAAGGGGGTCACTGCTCCCACCCGTGTCCCACTGCTGAGCACGGGGTCGGGCTGGCACAGCCGGGGACACTGGGACCCCCAGGTTGGGATCGGGGTGTCCCCGTGTGCCCAGGGACAGGGTGGCCCCACGTGTGCTCGGCTCCGTTCCCGCCCCGGTTGCTCCCTGCTGTGCCGGAACACTGACACAGAGCTGTGTGGGTACTGGGCTGGGGGGGGGTTTGGGGCCCGCAGAAGGGGCTGCCCGGACCCTGGGGACAGCAGGTGACCCCCGGGGACCCCTCGCATTGGGGGCCCGGCGGGGATCAGCCCGGCCCGCTCCGTGTGCCGCAGGCATCGGCAAGTGCGTGGCCATGGACCTGGCGCGCCGGAACGCCCGCACCATCCTGGCGTGCCGGAGCCGGGAGCGGGGCCAGGCGGCGGTGGAGGAGATCCGGGCGGCCACCGGGAACCCGGCGGTGGTGCTGCGACTGCTGGACACGGGCTCGCTGGCCTCGGTGCGCGCCTTCGCCCGCGCCGTGCTGCGGGAGGAGCCGCGGCTCGACGTGCTGGTCAACAACGCCGGGGTCACCGGTACGGCCCCGCGGCCCCCGCCCGGTCCAGCGCCCCGCCCCTTTTGTGCTGCCCACACAGTGCCCACCCCCCTTTTCCAGGGCTGCCCTTCACCATCACCTCCGAGCGGCTGGAGCAAACCTTCGCCACCAACTACCTGGGCCCGTTCCTGCTCACCAACCTGCTGCTGGGTGGGTGGGGGGCCGGGGGGCTCTGGGGTGCCCTCCCCTCTCACACCATTCCTGCTCACGCCCTGCTGCCGGGTGAGCACAGGGGTGTGGCGGATCCGGGACCCCTCCCCGCTCACCCCCTGCTCCTCACAGACCTGCTGAAGGCCTCGGCGCCCTCGCGGGTGGTCAATGTCTCGTCGTTCCGGCACAGCGTGGGCACGGCCGACAGCGGGTTCCTCACGGGGCAGCGGCACCCGGGTGGGTACGACGCTGCCTACAGCAGCACCAAGCTGATGAACCTGCTCTTCACCGCGGAGCTGGCGCGGCGTCTGCGGGGCACAGGTGGGTGCCAGGGTTGGCTGTGCCGAGGGGCACCCGGGCACGCCCAAGGGCCACCCCCATCCCACCCCCTCTGTGCTGTTGTGCCACGGCCCAGGGGCTGCCGATGGCGCTGGGGGGTCTCACCCCAGTTGGAGACTCCCCAGAACACGTGTGGGCAGCAGAACCCCGGCCAGGGTGGCCCTGGCGCCAGGCACGGGGGAGGCCCTGCTCTGAGGCCGGGCTGGGGCTGCTCCCGCCGTTCCCCGTGGTGCCCTGGCGTGGCACTGACGCTGCGGCCCGGCAGGGGTGACGGCCAACGCGCTGAGCCCCGGCGTGGTGAGCACCAGCATCATGCGCCACTTCAGCTGGGCCGTGCGGGCGCTCTTCGTGCTCCTGCGCCCCTTCATCAAGGTGAGCGGGGCCGGGTCCTGCCCGGCCCGGGGCAGAGGGGGGGCAGGGGCTGCAGGACCCCCCTGACCCGCGTCCCCCGCAGTCGGCCGAGCAGGGCGCTGCCAGCACCATCTTCTGCGCCGTGTCGGAGGAGGCCGAGGGCGTCAGTGGGAAGTACTTCGACAGCTCGTGCCGGCTGGCGCTGCCCTCGGCGCCCGCCCGCGACGCCGCGCTGGCACGGAAGCTCTGGGAGGCGTCGGAGCGGCTGACGGGGCTCACGGAGGGACCCCGGGGCTGAGCCCTCGGCACGTGGCCACACAGGGAGACCCTCAGGGTGGGGAGGGAGACACGATCACCCCTCTGGTTGCCGTGTGCCCGCCCCGTGCCACCCAAGGGATGACACAGCGCCGGCCCGGTGGGAGTGTGACCCCTTTATTAAAGCCCCCAGTGCCGTCACTCCCAGGTGATGTCCAGGTCCAGGCGCTGCCTCCGCACGAACTGCAGGAACCCGTCGTAGTCGCGCCGGTGGATGTCGGGGCAGCGGGACAGGTCCAGGCGCCGCAGGGGCCCCTCGGAGCCCAGCAGGTGCCACACGGTGTGGGGGGACACCTGGCTCCCGGCCAGCGAGAGCTCCTGCAGCTCCCCCAGCTCCGGCTCCAGCACCGAGTCCAGCGGGAAGGGCAGGGCGAGCAGGCACAGGCTCTGCAGCCGCGGGGCCCGGCTCAGCACCGAGGCCAGCGTGGAGCTCAGCACCGGCACGTGAGCGGCTGGCACGGGCCCGGCCAGGGCCAGCGAGAAGCTCTGCAGCTGGGGCAGCCCCTGGGGCAGCAGGTCGGTGGCCCAGCGGGGTGGCAGGGTGGGGGGCTCGGCAGGGGCGTGGGGGTCCGGAGGAACGTGCAGCTCGGTGCTGAAGCTCTGCAGGCCGGGGCAGCCGGCGAGCAGGGCGGGCAGCGACAGCGGGTCTGGGCAGCTGAAGCCATGCAGGGTCAGGGCGTGCAGGCGGGTGCCCAGGGCCTCCGCCAGCGGCAGCACCTCCGCCAGCGCCCGGCCACGCTGCCCGGCACAGCCCAGCGTCAGCCGGGACAGGCACTCCCAGGCCGGCAGCTCCCGCAGCCCCGCGGGGCCGGGCCCGTCCCCCAGCCACACGCTGAGCTCCTCGGCCCGGGGACACACGGCGCGGCCGGTGCCCAGGGCGTCCTCCTCCAGCTCCTCGAGCTGCCGCAGGGGCAGGGTGAGCGGGGGCCCCCCCCGGCCCCGCGCCAGCTCCCGCAGCGCCGGGAAGCCCTCGGGGTCGGCGGTGCCGTCCAGCTGCCCCGCGTGGAGCAGGCGCAGCGCGTCCGGCACGGCCCCGTGTGCCAGCACGTCCAGGCGCGGCAGGGCCAGCAGCAGGAAGGCCACGGCGGCCGCCGCGTCCCCGTCGGGCTCCAGGTCGCGGGCCAGCAGCACGCGCAGCGCGGGGCAGCCGGGGGCCCGTGCCAGGGGGTCGTAGCCCAGGTGCCGCAGGGCGCGCGGGGTCACCTTCCTGCAGCCGGACACGTCGAGCTCCCGCAGGAGGCGGCAGCAGGAGCCCACGGCCGACAGCACCTGCACGTTGGCCTGCGTGTGTGCCAGCCCCAGGCGGCTCAGCCGCGGCAGCCCCTCGGCCACGTCCACCAGCACGGCCGGGGAGAGCCGCCCGCAGCCCCCCAGGTCCAGGGAGCTCAGGCCCTGCAGTCACACGGGAGACCCTCAGCGGGGCGGGCAGGGGGGCACAGATCCCCCGTACCCACCCGTGGTGGGTGGGCACCCCCTGCCCCACAGAAGGTGGGCACCCCAAGATGCCAAGCAAGATCTGGGACCCCCACCCACTGCCCCTTTCCCATGGACCCTGGTACCCCCAGCCCCACGGGGGGTGGGCATCCCCAGTGTCACAGAGGATGGGCCCCACTCTCCCAATCCCATGGACCACAGCACCCCCAGCCCCACGGAAGGTGGGCTTCCCCAGCTCCATGGACCATTGCACCCCCAGCCCCATGGAAGGTGGGCTTCCCCAGCTCCATGGGCCACTGCACCCCCAGCCCCTCTCCCCCATCCCCACAGAGAGTGGCACCCCGAGCCCCAAGGCCCATGACAGCCCCCCATGGAAGCTGTGTCCCCACTGCCCCAGCCCCAGGGAAGCTGTGCCCTGCTGCCCCAGCCCAGGGAAGCTGTGCCCCGCTGCCCCAGCCCCATGGAAGCTGTGCCCTGCTGCCCCAGCCCCAGGGAAGCTGTGTCCCCACTGCCCCCGCCCCAGGGAAGCTGTGCCCCGCTGCCCCGTGCCCACCTGGCAGCGCAGGACGACGAGGTGGCCCAGGGCGTTGTTGGCCAGGGCGGGGCAGTGCCGCAGGCTGAGCTGGCGCAGGTGAGGCAGCAGCAGCAGGTGCAGCGCCGCGCGCGACAGGCGCCGGCTCGTCCCCAGCAGCCGCAGCAGCTCCTGCACCAGCCCGCAGGCTGGGGGCACGGCTCAGTGGGGCACCCACCCACCGGGCAAGGGGGGCCAGCAGGGCTCGGGACCCCCGTTCACCCCACACGAGGGTCAGCGGTGCCCGGCACCTCCACCCGCCCCGCAGGGTGGTCTCAGGGCCCTGGCACGGCCACCCACCCACCTGGGGGTCAGCGATACCCCTCCACCCATCTGGGGGTCCCAGGGCCCCGGCACCACCTCCTGCCCAGCATGGGGGGCTCAGGGAGCCTGGCACGCCCCCTCCCCTCCCCTGGGGGTCCCAGGGCTCACCCAGGTCGTTGAAGGGGCCCACGAGGAAGCGGAACTCGTACTCGTCCAGGTAGTTGTCACTGTAGTCCTTGGCCCAGAAGCTCTGCATGTGCTGGGCCAGGCTCTGCAGGCACAGCGAGGCCAGCGTGGGCACTGCCCGCCGACGGGGCATCCCTGGGTGGCACAGGGACGGGGACAGTCAGGGATCAGCCACTGTGGGCACTGCCCGGTGCCGGGGCATCCCTGGGGACAGGGATGGGACCGGGACAGTCAGGGATCAGCCACTGTGGGCACTACCCGGTGCCGGGGCATCCCTGGGTGGCACAGGGACGGGGACAGTCAGGGATCAGCCACTGTGGGCACTGCCCAGTGCCGGGGCATCCCTGGGGTGGCACAGGGACGGGGACAGTCAGGGATCAGCCCCTGTGGGCACTGCCCGGTGCCGGGGCATCCCTGGGGTGGCACAGGGACGGGGACAGTCAGGGATCAGCCCCTGTGGGCACTGCCCGGTGCCGGGGCATCCCTGGGGACAGGGATGGGACCGGGACAGTCAGGGATCAGCCCCCACGGCCACCGCTGTGGGGACAGGGACACTCAGGGACGGGACGCGGCCCCGCCACCCGGCACGGCCCGACCTCCTTTTGGGGTCCCTCTCGTCAGCCGGGGCAGAGCCGGCCCCGCCCGGCCCGGCCGTGCCCTCGGCCCCGCCCGGTGCCCCTTTTGGTTTCGGTTTCACTCTGTTCTCGGCTTTATCCTGGGGGGAATCCCACCGCGATCCAGGGATGAACCAGCGCGGCCCGACCTCTGAACCCCCCCGGGCCCCCCCAAACCTCACCCGCAGCTCCCGGCGGGCAGCGGCGGCTCCGGGAGCGGGCCAGGAGTTATCCCGGGGTTAAGTGGGTCCGGGGACTCCCGGGTGGTGGCACTGGCCCGTGTCCCTGGAATTCAGCAAGGAACGAGGGGGTGAATCCTGACGGGATATTAAAGCCTCGGCCCGACACCGAATCCCAGTTCCTGAATGTGTAAACTTGGGAGACATCCCGGAGAGCCCAGTGGGGTGGGGAAGGGTCACCGGGGTGGAAACTGGAGAGAAGGAACACCAGCCCTGCTGCCGGGGGGGCCGGGGACATGGGAACATGGAGACCGGGAAAGGACCCTCCGGGTATGGGAAAAGACCCTCTGGGAGAAGGAAAAGACTCCCAGGGACAGGGAAAAGACTCCCAGGGACAGGGAAAAGACCCTCTGGGATGTGGAAAAGACCCTCCTGGACTAGGATGAGATCACTGGAGACTGGGAAAAACTCCCGGGGACCGGGAAAAGACCCTCCAGGGCCAGGAAGAGACCCTCAAGACACTGGGAAAAGCCCCTCCGGGGAGCAGCTCCGGGCACAGGCCGGTGGGAAGGGGCGGCGGGCGCGGCAGGACCTCGGGAACACGGGAGTAGAGGAACGAGGTGCCGGTGCCGGGCACGGTGAGGGACGCGGGGCCGGCAGGGCCGGGTCACACCGTCGCTGTCACCGCCACAGCCCCGGGCACGGCCCCCCGGGGGCAAAACTGCGGGACAGGGGCGGGACAGGGGCCGCGGCGCCGGGATCCGGGCGCGGGGAGCGGCGGGACTCGGGATGGCACCGCGGCACTGCAGCCCTGGGACCCGGAGCGGGTCGGGATCGCAGCGCTGGGACACGGGGGGGGATCGGGGACGGCGGGGGCACGGGAACAGACCCCTCCCGGTGCCGGGATCAGCGGGGACAGTCCAAGGCAGGGGGATCTCTCCCCCACACCGGCCGCTTTGGGGACCCCTCCTTGGGGACCCTCACTCAGGGACCCCTCCTTTGGGACCCTTCCTTGGGGATACCCCCTTAGGGACTCCTCCTCAGAGACCCCTCCCCAGGGACCCCCTCCTTGGGGAACTCCCCCTTTGGGGGTACTTCCTTGCGATGCCCCCCTCCGAGACCCCACCCCGGGGACCCTTCCATGGGGAACCCCCTTTTGGGACCCCTCCTTTGGGGACCCTTCCTTGGGGAACCCCCTTTTGGGATCCCCTAATTGGAGACCCCCTCCTTTGGGACCCCTCTTTTGGGACACCCTCTTAAGGACTCCCCTTCGGAGACCCCTCCCCAGGGACCCTCCTCAGGGACCGCTTTTGGGGACCCCCCTCTTCACCGACCCCCCCCGCCTTGGGGACCCCCCCCTTTGAGACCCCCGACCACCCCCCCTTGGGAGTCTCCTCCTTCCCCCTCCCGCGCTGGAATCAACACCAAAACCACACCACCAGGCCCAAGACCGAGCCCGCCAACCCCCCCGCCTCGAGCGGGGCGGCGCGTAAACAACCCGTCTCCATGGCAACACCTCCCGGGACCACCCCTCCCCTCGCTATCACTGGGACCCGCCAGCACTTACCGGCGGCTCCTCTCCCCCGTCTTATCCCTTCTCTTCCCGTCCCGTCCCGACTGGTCCCATCCCCTTTTTTTTCTTCCTCTTCCTCCTCCTCCTCCTCCTCCCCTCTCTGCCAGGCCCCGCCATGACACCCCTCCATGGGCTTCACTGCGCGCTTTGCGCTTGCGCGCAACACGAAGGACCCCTTTTGCCCTTACTGGCCCCCTCCGGGCTGCCCCGCGCCGTGCCTGACGCCCAGCGCGGCCGTACGGCCGCGCTGGGCGTCAGGCACGGCGCGGGGCAGCCCGAGGGGGGGCCTTGTGGTCGGGCGTGGTCGGCGGTACCGGGAGCGGCCTGGCCGGAGGTACCGGGGGGGGGGGGGAGCTGGGGACACACACGATGGGGGGGGAGGATTGTGGGGGACAAAGGGGGGAGATTTGGGGCGTGGGGGCCACGGGGAGGTGTGGCGGGGGTGGTGGGGAGCGGTGCGGCCCCGGTTATGGGGGTGCGGGGGGTGCAGGGTGTGTAAAAGGGGGGGGGTGGGGGCGTGTAAAGGGGGGTTTTGGGGGGGGGGGGTCCGGGGGGGTTTGGGGGGTGGGGGGTTGTATAGGGGGTGTGTTGGGGTCTTTGAAGGGAAGTCTAGGGGCGATTATGGGGGGGGTAGCATGCGTCTGGGGGGGGGGTTAAGGCGGGTTTTGGGGCGGTCCGGTGGGTGGTTTGGTGTTTGGGGGGGTGGTCGGTGGGTTTGTATAGGCGGGGGTGGGAGGGTCTGGGGGGGGGGTCTAGGGGTTGATTATGTGGGGGTGGTGGTATAGAAGATGCGTTTGTGGGGAGGTTAAGGGGGCTGGAGGGTGTCTGAGTGGTGTTTTGGGGGGGTGTCCGGGGGGTTTGGGGGGGGGGGGGTGGGCTGTGTGGGTCGTGGGGGGTTTCTAGGGGTGATTATGGGGGGGTAGATGCGTCTGTGGGGGGGGTAAGGGGGCGTGGGGGCGTCTGAAGGGGGTTTTGGGGGGGTCCGGGGGGTGTTTGGGGTGTGTGTGGGTGTATAGGGGGTCTGTGGGGGTGTCTGGGGTCTGAGGGAGGGGTCTGTTGGGGGTCTGGGGGCGATTATGGAAGAGTAGAGGCGACTATAGGGGGGGTTAAGGGGGCGTGGGGGCGTCTGAGGGGGGGTTTTGGGAGGGCCTGGGGGTGTTTGGGGTGTGTAGGAGGGCTCTGGGGGCGATTATAGGGGTGTACAGTGTTCTGTGGGGGCATCTAAAGAGGGGGTTTGGGGGTGTCTGGGGTGTTTGTGGTATGTGGGAGGGGTCTGTGGGGGTGTTGGTGTGTGAGAGGGGTCTATGGGGGTGACTATGGGGGTGTAGAGGGATCTATGGGGGCATGTGGATGGAGTGTGGGGGTGTCTAAAGGGGTGTTTGGGGGTCTCTGTGAGGGGTCTGGGGGTGTCTGAGGTGTGTGTGCAGAGTCTGTGGGGTCTAAAGGGGTGATGGGGGTCTGTGGGTGGGTCTCAGGGGGCATATGGGGGTGTTTGGGGTTCTGTGTAAGGGGTTTATGGGGCATCTGGGGGGGCTGAGGGGGTGTGTGGGTGTGTTTGGGGGTCTGTACGAGGAGATAATGGGGATTTTGGAGGGGGTCTGGGGGCATATGGGTGCGTGTGGGAGGCACAGGAGTGTTTGGGGGTCTGTGTGGGGGTCTTTGGGGGGTCTGTGGTGGTGGGGGGGATAAAAAGATGTAGGAGGGAGTCTTTGGGGTCTGGGGGGAGTACAGGGGTCTGTGTGAGGGGGGTCTGGGGGTCTGTACCGGAGCAGGGCTCAGTCCAGGGTCTGTTACCCCCTGTGGGCCCCCCCAAGGCCCCCCATTCCCCAGGGACCCCTAAAGATCCCCATTCCCTGGGCCCCCCGAGGCCCTTCATTCCCAAGGTTCCCCCTCAGGGCCCCCCTTTTCCCGGGAGCTGCCTGTGGCTGCAGCTCCCGGGGCTGTTCCCTCTGCAGTTCCCCTTTTCCCAGCGGTGCCAGGACCCTCCGCTCCCTGTGGAATGTCGGGGGCTCCGGGGGGGGCTCAGGGGGAGGAGTTTGGGGGGAAGGAAAACCCCCCAGTCCCTCGGGATTGCAGTGGGGGAGTGGGAAGGTGGAATGAGTCAGTAATTAGTGCCCGGGCTAATTGGGGGAGCTCGTTAGGGCTGGCGGGGACAGAGCGGGGCTGGCACGGCCAGGAATTCCCGGTCCTGCATCCAGAGGAGGCCCAGCACCTTCCAGCAGGGAATTCTGGCTGCTGGGAACTCTGTCAGCCCTGGTTGGTACGACTGGTGAATAATTAATTAATGGGATCAATTCTCTGTTAATTAATTACCAATTGGGGGGAGCTCATTAGGGCTGGCAGGGCTGGATCTCCCCAGTCCTGGGTGCAGGGAAGGCAGAGCCCTTTCCAGCTGGGAATTCTGCCTGCTGGGAATTCCGTCGGAGCAGGGCCCACCCCCGTTAGCACAGTGTGTGAATAAACAATGAGATGGATTAGCTGTTAATTAGTTACCTTAATTAAATTAACAAGCCCCGGTTAATTAAGGGGGTGCAGGCCGTACCTGTGTGGGCTGTGAGGGGTCCCGGGGGCTCTGCTGGTGCCATCCCTCGCTCTGGGAATTCCGGGATCCGGACTGGATGGGTGGGGATGGTCCTTCCCACGCCCTTCCCGGGCCGTGGGGTCCTGGCAGGCCCCAGTTCCACGCAGCATTTTCGGGTGTCTGTGTCTGTCCCCCAGAATTCCGGGTGCGCTCGTGTCGGTCGGGAATTCCCGCAGCCCGGGGCTCTCCCACGGCGCCTTCCCGGGGCTGCTGGAGGCTCCGGGCAGGCTGTTTGGGCACCTGCCCAGGGGACCTTGGAGCGGTTCCTTCATCCCTTCCTCCCTCTGTTCCCGAAGGAGCGGGGCGGTGGCTGTCCCTCCCTCGGGGCTGCGGGGTTGATCAGGGGATGAGATTCCTTCGGTGTGTCTGAGGGGAAAACGGGGAATTTTAATGGATTTCAGCCTGAGCAGCTGCCGGGGCTGCCCAGGCGGTCACGTGTGACTGATGATCCAGAGCCCCAAATTCCACCCCGATGCGGCAGAGGAAAATTTCGGGGGGGTTTTCACCCATTCCTGAGCTTTCCAGTCTGCCCCGTTTGCTGGAAAAATGCCTGAAGAATGGAAAACAGCAGGGCAGGACATGGGTGGTGGGGATGGCAGGGATGCAGGAGCTTGGGGGGCAGTGCCCCGGCTGGATCGGCCCCTCGGCTCTGCAGCCAGCTATTCCAGGGTGCTCCAGGGATTGGGGTGCTCCAGGGATTGGGGTGCCCAGGGATTGGGGTGCTCCAGGGATTGGGGTGCTCCAGGGATTGGGGTGCTCCAGGGATTGGGGTGCCCAGGGATTGGGGTGCTCCAGGGATTGGGGTGTTGATGGAATGGGGTTTATGGATTATGGAATCCCTGGGTATTCTCCCCCCCCCGCCCTCCTTTACCTGCTCTCTGAGGGAGGAGGACGGCCAGGAATTCCGTAAGGAATGAGGGAGAGAAGTTGAGGGCTGGGAATTGCTCGGAGCAGGATCCCGGGGGTTTGTGAGGGAGGGAATCCGGGAGCTGCTGCTCCCGCAGCCGAGCAAAGTCCCGCAGGGAAGGGGCAGTTCTGGCGTGCCCTTCCCCGAGCGCTGGAGCGGAGCAGGGACGCGGTTAGATCGGCTTTCCCGGGAACGATCCCACCTGGAATTGGCCGGGAATGCCGGGGGGTTGGATGGGGATGAGCCGGAATCCACTGACCTCCCGCCGCGTCCTTGGCGTGTCCGGGCGTTGCTGTGGCTACGGAGCATCGATCCCATCCCGGCTCCCTCCCGAGCTGGGGTTGCCGAGGGACCCGCGGGGGCTGCGGTGCCGCGGAGAGCCGGGAGGGCGCAGAATCCAGGGATCTGCCGGGTCCTAGTGCCGGGATCAGCCCCACCTGGAGCGGGGGGGGCTCAGCCTGGAGAAAAGGAGGCTCAGGGGGGACCTTCTGGCTCTGCAACCCCCTGACATGAGGGGGGAGCCGGGAGGGATTTGGGCTCTGCTCCCAGGGAACAAGGGACAGGAGGAGAGGGAACGGCTCCAGCTGTGCCAGGGGAGGTTTAGTTGGATATTGGGAAAATTCCCTCTGGAAAGGGCTGTCCAGCCCTGGCACAGGGGTGGAAACACAGTCCCTGGGGGGATTTAAGAGCCCTGTGGATGTGGCACTTGGGCACGTGGTCAGGGGTGGCCCTGGCAGTGCTGGGCAGTGAGTGGACTTGGGGGTCTCAGAGGGATTTTTCACCCTAAGCTGTTCCATAATTCCATGGAGATCGGGGTGTGATCCCTGCAGGGAGTGCAGTGCTGGCCTTGGTGACACCCTGTCCCCCCCTCAGGTTGTTCCCAAGTGACCTGGGTGAGGAACTTCCTTTTAGGTGCTGGATGTCCCTAATTTGGGGGGGCTGGTGAAGCCCCTGCGTCCCTGAGCTCTGTGGCAGGAGAGGGACTTTGGACAAGGCCTGGAGGGACAGCACACAGGGAATGGCTTCCCAGTGCCAGAGGGCAGGGTTAGATGGGATATTGGGAGGGAATTCCTGGCTGGGAGGGTGGGGAGGCCCTGGCCCAGGTTGGGCAGAGAAGCTGTGGCTGCCCCTGGATCCCTGGGAGTGTCCAAGGCCAGGCTGGAGCAACCTGGAATAGTGGAAGGTGTCCCTGCCCATGGCAGGGGGTGGCACTGGATGGGTTTTAATGTCCCTTCCCACCCAAACCATTGCATGACTCCTTCATTCTGTGATTCCCCTCCTCAGGCAGAGCAGAGCCCAGGCTGACTTTTGGGGTCCCTGAGGGGTGTGCAGGGCTTAGAGAGGGATTAAAAGAGTCTCAAACTCATCAGAATTGGTTATCGACACAACAACCACCGAACCCCGAGTGCTGGTTTAGAATTTCTCTCCTGAACTGAGTTTTCTGGCAAACTCATCCCAACCCCAAAGTCCCCTTTGTGAAGGAATTTCACTGGGGACTGGGTGTATAAAACACGTATAAATGCAATGAGGTGGAATTTTTTCTTGTGCTACACAAATAGTGGGAGATTCTGAAGGGCTTTAACCTCCTGCTCCATGTGCTCCCTGAGCTGGGGCTGTTCCAGCTGGGTTTGTCCCAGATCCCAGGGAGGAGCCTGGAGCATCAGGTGGGATGTTTTTGGGGCTTTTTCACCTGTGATGAGGAGTTGCAGAGAGAGTTTGGGCGCAAGAAAATCCACGTGGGTCCCGCAGAGCGACGGCTGGAGCGGTGTGTGGGGAGGTCCGTGTCCTGGGAAGTGGAGTGGAGCTGGGATGGGTGGCACTGGGGATCCCTGGAGGTCTGTGGCACCTCCTGCTTCCTCCCAGGGTCCCCCAAGCCCGGCCAGGTGTGACCCCCCTGTGGGGAGGATGCTCCAGGCTGCTCCAGCCCAGTCTCCATCCCAGGCCGTGGCTCCAGGGACTCTCTGAGTGGCAGTGGGGTCACCCAGCAGCACTTGGGGTACGTGGCACTCCTGATAAATCCCCAAATTGCTGGGAAGGGGCTGGGCTGGGGTCCTGCTCCCTGTGACAGCCCCGTCCCCTCTGTGCCCGCCCTGCTGAGAACAGCAGTGCAGTTATTGCCCAGGATTAATCAGAGAGTGGGTGTGTTTCCATGGAATTGGGACACTGGAGTTTCTGGGAGCCTCAGGAAGGTTTGTTCACCCTGGGGATTTCTGTGCCTGGAGCAGCAGCTCATCCTGACGTGGCTCTGCCTGACTTTGGGGAAAAAATGGAATTGTTTTCCTCTGCACAGAGCAGGTTTGGGCCCAAACCCACAGACTGTGCACAGGGGCAGCCAAAGCCCCTTGGTGGTTGGGGTGTGCCTGGAGTGCTCTGGGGCATCTCACAGTGCTTTGGTATTTCCCAAAACCTCCCCTGTCCCCCTGATTCCAGCACTAATAAAGCTCCTGCCCCACTCGGGCTTCTTGTCCTGGGCTCAGGATGCTTGTGGGTCCCTTCCAGCTCAGGGCATTCCATGATTCCTTCCCCCAGGGGTTCCTGTCCGTGCCCAGGGCAGGCAGTGAATAAACCAGGAGATGGGGAGTGGTGCTTGTGACTCGGTTGTGTTGAGAAATGGGATCTCCCTGGTGGTGCCCGTGGGATATCCATCAAAAACAGGGATTTAATGGCATTTCCATGACTTACTTCCAAAGTCTCTTGGTTTATTTTTTTGTGTTTATACCCGATTTAGTGTGGCTTTAGGAATTCCCAGTGCACAGGGAATGCTGGACATGTGTGGCCTTGTGGTGCAAGGCTGTGGGGACCCCCCAGCGCTGCAGCTGAGCACCCTCTGAGGGAGCCTGAGGGGTCTCCAAGGTTTTAATTCCAGTTTAGCTCCAAGTGACCTAAAACTGGGGCTCTCCTCCCTTTTTGGCAGCATCTGTCCAGGCTGAGAGGCTCCACATAGCCAGGGAATCCCTGTCCTTTGGGGCCACCAGGGCCTGGATTGGAACAGAAAATGGGTTTGGGTTTTCACAGTGATGGAGTCGCCATCCCTGGAGGGGTTTGGGTTGGATATTGGGAAAATCCCCCCTGGAAAGGGCTGTCCAGCCCTGGCACAGCTGCCCAGGGCAGGGGGGAGTCCCCATCCCTGTGGCACCTGGGGACATGGTCAGGGGTGGCCTGGGCAGAGCAGGTGGACTTGAGGGCTCAGAGTGATTCTCCAGCCTGAGGACTCCACGATTGTGGGATTCCATGGCTGTTTTCAGCACAGGGTGCCCAGGGCAGCTGTGGCTGCCCCATCCCTGGCAGTGTCCAAGGTTGGACAGGGCTTGGAGCAGCCTGGGACAGGGGGAGGCAGGGGGTGGCACTGGGTGGTCATTGAGGTCCCTTCCAACCCAAACCATCCCATGATCCTACGAAATTGTGTTTCTGTGGGAAAAATTGTCTCATGCTTCAGGTTTAACGTGGAAAACTGGGGAGGAGGGAGAAGGAGCCGTGTGGTGTTTGTTTATTTTTGAACAAAGAACTGCTCTTCTGCTCCACCTGGGAGCAAGGCCTGGCTGATATTTCCTGGTATTCTCCTTGGTTTGGGTCTGTCCTGCTGTTCCCAGGGCTCTGTGGGAAGAGCAGTGGTGAGTTCCCATCCTCTGGGGGGGTGGTATCCCAGGCCCCCCCATTCCTGGAGCTGCCAGAGCACTCACCCTTCCTCCCTGTCTGAATTCCTCATGAAATTCTGTGGCTCTTTCCATGTTTTCCTTGCACTTGGAGGGAGGTTTCTTTAATTTGAGTTCCCTCTTGGCATTCCAGCCCCTCCTTGGAACACAACTGCCGTGGGGTGAGCACCCTCCAAATGTTTGTGCACCAGGCCCAGGGCTGTGTCCCAGTCCAGGCTGCTCCCTGGATCTGGGACTGGCTGCAGGGGAAAGGAACAGCAGAAATCCTTTAGAGTTTAGAAATCAGGAAGAAATTCCTCCCTGGGAGGGTGGGGAGGCCCTAGCCCAGGTTGCCCAGAGAAGCTGTGGCTGCCCCTGGATCCCTGGAAGTGTCCAAGGCCAGGTTGGAGCAACCTGAGCTGGGGGAAGGTGTCCCTGCCCATGGCAGGGGGTGGAGTGGGATGGGCTCTAAGGTCCTTTCCCATTCCAGGATTCTATAAACAGGTGACAGAGGTGTTATTTCCTCCCAGATTCCCAGGGAAGCACTGGCAGCTTCCGGTGCCAGAGGAGGTTCTTCCCTCTGGGGATCAAATCACTCAGATTTTCTAAAAGGGAAGAATTTTGCTTTAATACTTGCCATGGAATCACAGAATGGTTTGGTTGGGAAGAGACCTTAAATCCCAATGATTCCAACCCTGCCATGGGCAGGGACACCTTCCACTAGCCCAGGTTACTCCAAACCCCATCCACCCTGGCCTCGGACACTCCCAGGGGTGGGGAAGATACTGGAGAGGCCCCTGTGGATCCTGAGTGGAGCAGGGAGCCCCAGCATGTGCTGGGCCTGGGAGAGACATGAACGGGAGTCTGAGGGCAGGGGGGGGTTATTTTGGGGTCTCTTTGTCCCACAGCCGTTGGGTTTGGCTGCCACGGGACCAGGACCCCCCTGCTCCCAGGGCACATCTGTGCTGGGGGTTCAGGACCCCCCTGCTCCCAGGGCACATCTGTGCTGGGGGTTCAGGACCCCCCTGCTCCCAGGGCACATCTGTGCTGGGGGTTCAGCTGCTTTGGGTGTGTTCCACCTGCTTTGTGTCTGCACAGTGCAGGCTTTGGCACTGAATGCCCTGGCTGTCCCTGGAGCTGAGGGGAAAGGGAAGGAGCTCGTTCTCTTTGTAGCTTTTTGGGGACTTTTGGGTGGATTCTGTGTGTGTGACATTTCCCTTAAACCAGCATGGAGAGGGGGAGCAGCTGGAGCTCCGGTGACCAGCGGGGCTCTGGGGTGGCTCTGCTTGAGGTCTTGTGAGAAATCCCCATTTTCCAGCTGGGTTTGGTGTTGTTTATCCCAGCTGTGTGTTGTTAAAGCTCATTCCCTTCAATACCATTGCTGTGTCCTCGATGGCCACCAGCTTCATCCTGGCCTTCCTCTCCCTGAGCGTGCCACGCTCGGTGCCATGGCTGCTTTTCTGGGGCACATCCGTGGTTTCCTCACTGTCCTGGCTCCTGAAGCCACGTTCCGGCTCAGTGCCAGTGTTGGGTCACTCGTCCAGCCTGGAGGAGGCTGAGGGGACACTCATGAGGGGCAGCTCCGACCTCTGCTCCGTGTGAGCAGGGACAGGATCCGAGGGAATGGCTGGAGCTGTGCCAGGGCAGGCTCAGGCTGGATCTCAGGGAAAGGTTCTTCCCCCAGAGGGTGGTTGGCACTGCCCAGGCTCCCCAGGGCAGTGGGCACAGCCCCAAGGCTGCCAGAGCTCCAGGAGGGTTTGGACAACGTTCTCAGGGACAGGGAGGGACTGTTGGGCTGTCTGTGCAGGGCCGGGAGCTGGACTGGGTGATCCCTGTGGGTCCCTTCCAGCTCAGGATGTTCCATGGCTCTGTGGTTTGGGGGTGGTTCCGTGTGTCGGGGTCCCGGGGGGACACGCTGGGCACGGGATCCTGGGATGGGGGTGTTGGGCAGTGCCCGGGCCTGGTGGCTCCCGAAGCCCCGTTAGCCCGATCAGCGCCGGGGACGTTAATTTGGGATCTGTCAGCTCAGCCAGCAGCAGGACAATTAGTGACTGTTAACAACGCCTGTTAATTAAACCCCTTGGGCTCCGCTCACCTGTACCTGGGGGGAGGTTGGCACTGCTCCGGGGGGCTGTTTTTCCTCAAATTCCGCCGTGGAGGGAAGAGCAGGACATGGCTGGGGGGGGACAAGCCTTGGCTGTGTGCGGGCACGCCTTGGCTGTGTGCGGGCACACCTTGGCTGTGTGCGGGCACGACACCTTGGCTGTGTGCGGGCACGCCTTGGCTGTGTGCGGGCACACCTTGGCTGTGCGCGGGCACACCTTGGCTGTGTGCGGGCACGACACCTTGGCTGTGTGCGGGCACGCCTTGGCTGTGTGCGGGCACGACGCCGCGGTGACGGCCGGGGGTCCCGGTCGGGGGGTCCCGGTCGGGGGGAATGCGGGGTGTCCCCGCCCGGTGCCCGCAGCGGGAGGAGGCTCGGAGCGCCGTGGGAGCCGTGGCCGTGCCCTGGCCGAGCCCGCTCCCGCTCGTGCGGGGAGCCTTAGGACCCAGCGAGCCGCCGGCGCGGTGACAGGTCTGGAGCAGCACTGGCGCAGAGTGGCTCCGTCGGCAGCGCTGGAATTCTCTGTATCCCTCCCTCGGAGCATCCTCGCCCAGAAAAGGGCTTTTCCCCCTCTGTGCCGCCCGGCGGAGCCCCGGGAGGGGAGGGACGCGCGCGGGGATGCTGGGATCGGCCGGGACGCTGGGAAGCGCCGCTGGATGAGCTGAGAGCGTTGGCTGGGATTCGGGAATCTCGGGAGCAGCATGGCCCAGGGCAGGAGGCACGCGTCCGGCCGGGTAAGGGGGGCTCCCCGGCTCCTGTCGCGACCCATCGCGGTGCCGTGGCAGCGAAAATCCCTGGATTTGTGCTGAGATCTCGATTGTGCTCCCCGCGCTCCCGCATCCCTGGAATGTGGCACCTCCCTCGCCGACAATGATGCTGGGGGGGGTGGATGCTCCGGGCTGCACCAGGGCCGTGTCCTTTGGCCGGAGTTACCTGCCCGTGCCGGGAATTAGCCCCGGCTAATTCCCCCGGTTAATTACCCCCGCTAATCCCCCCGGCATCGCGGCACAGCCTTCCCGGGGCTCGGGCACAGCCTTCCCGGGGCCGCTCAGCACAAAGATTCCGGGTGTTTTCCTCCCTGCGGCGGGTGTTCCCTCCCTCCGGGCCGCTTTTCCAGGCTGCACGGGAGCGACGCCGGAGCTTCCGCGGGCCTGGCAAGCGCTTCCAGGTTTTTCCGTATTGCAGCTGCCCCCGGGCCGTGCGGTGCCAGCGGGCCCCCGGCCCCCCCGGCCGGCCTTTCCCGGGAGTTCGTGTCCCTCCGGCCGCGGTGACATTGTGTCCCAGCCCCGCCGGGCACCACGTCTGGGCCTCTCTGTGCCGACTTGGCAGAGGGACTCCGGGCTGGAGCCGGGGAGGGCAGACCCTTCCCACCGCTCCGTGGGACCCCAGACCCGCCGTGGGCACCGTGCCCTGCCAGGGATGTGCCAGGCCTGGGGCCGGGGGGATCTGAGCTGTGGCTGAAGGGATTTGGCTGCCGAGGGAGCAGCTGCCACTTGGGAAAGGCTCCGGGCTGGGAAGTTGCTTTGCCCACCCTGGGAGGGGCTGTGGGGGCAGGTGGGGGGCCTGAGCTGCCTGCCCCCCAAACCTCCCTGTGTTCCATGGGGGGGCATGAAGGGGTGGAATTCCAGCCTGAGTCCTGGCAGCTCCATGGTGACACCGTGGTGGCTGTCGCTGTGCCCGGGGGCTCCCAGGGGTGGGGGCACAGGAGGGAGCTGGGCACTGGCTCCAAGGGCCCATGGAGACATGGCTCGGCCTGCAGGAGCAGTGGCAGGACTGGGGGATCCTGGGGGTGCCGGGGGATCCTGGGGGTGCCGGGGGGTCCCAGGGCAACGTGGCACACTGCAGGCAGGGCAGTGTGAGCAGGTTATCCGTGCTTAGCTCACATGGATTTTGGAATGGGCGCTGCAGGCACTGAGGCTGTGCCAGCCCTTCCTGGGGCTGAGGCCACTGGCTGCCCTGGCCGTGTGCCTGGAGGGTTTTGGGGACACTGTGCCCGGTGTCACAGTGCCCAGAGACACCCACAGCCTCCCCATTTGGCTTCGTGCTCCCCAGCTGGAGTCCAGTGCCACCATGGTGCTGGGAACCTCATCCTGGTGCCACCATGGGGTGCTGGGGCCGCTCTCAGTCCCGGGGTGATCCCTCCTTCCCGTGGGATGGTGTGGCAGTGCCACGTGCCATCGACTCGCTGCTGGCCAGCCTGAAACCCAGAACTGTTTCGAGTCTTTCCCTGTTCCAGCCCTGCTGGGTCACCCCTGGAACGTGGATCTCGTCAGAGGTGGCTGCTGGGCTCAGGATTCTCCTGAAACTTGTGATCTGAGCTCTGAGTGACAGTTTGAGGCTCGGTTAGTCTCACCTGCCAGCTGAGCCTGGCTGCTGCAGGAATGCACTGAGTATTCCCGGGGTGATCTGCTGGGATGGAGCAGAACACTGACACCGTCGTGCTCGGGGGAAACACGGGAATGACCCAAACTGCTGGGAATTCATCCCCTTTTCAGTGGCTCACAACCAGGATCTCCATACAGTGGAGCAGACGGTCTGTGGATGTGTGTAATGCTTCAAAAAGGGGGGAGAATTGAAAAATCGGGATTTCGGAGTGGTGCCAGGTGGGAAGTTGTGGGGAGCAGTGCCCTGGTGGCAGCACAGCCCCGGGCTCCTTCCTCACCTGGAGCAATATCCCTGTGAACAGGTGTCCTGGAGCAGGACAGGAGCTCCAGGGTGTGGGACAGGCTCCCCGTGGGCTGGTGGGCTCATCCAGCCTGGGACTGTCCTGCTGGAATCTGCCCCAGTGGTGGTGGCTGCTCCGGAGGCTCGGCATTCCCGGGTGCTCCTCTGGCTGCCCCGTCCCCACCACCTGCCCTGTGCCCCCTCAGATGTCCCCACCTGGTGCCCTGGGGGGTGACTGTGGGTGCAGCAGCGCTGCCTCCACCAGGACTCCCCGCATTCCTCATTTACTGGGATTTAGGAGCTCGTTCCCTGTCCGTGTGCCGGGAGCGGTGCCGGGGCTGTCACTGTGAGTGACCCCCACCGTGTGTCCAGCCCTTCTCCCTTCCCGTGTGTCCCCACAGCTCTGCTCCTCCATCCTCTTCCCTCCCCAGCCGTGCTCACCCCGTGCTCAGGACTGGGGTGTCCAGAGCCCTGGGGTGTCCAGAGCCCTGGGGTGTCCAGAGCCCCGGGGTGTCCCACTGGGAAGGTCAGAGTGGCAGAGGGGATCCGTGAGGAGCTGGCACATCCCTGGAGACCCCAGGGAGTTGTGGGCTGTGTCCCCAGCTGCCGTGGGGTCCCCACGTTTGGGGGCTGTCCCTCCCCGCTCCTCCCTCCACAGCCGGACAGGGATGCCAGGAGTGACCACGGCTGGGCACTGGGCTCTGTCCTCCCGTCCCTCCTGGAGTGGCCATCGGGTCCCCAGCCACGGTCACCTGGCTGGGAAGGTGGGTGGGAATGTGCATCCCACCTGCTTCCAGCCTGGACAGCTCCTCCTCTTTGTTCTTGTGTTGTTTTGAATCTTCACGGGAATTCCAGCCTGGGGTTTATCCCAGGACAGGAGCTGTCCTCGTGCTGGAGCAGCACCCAGATCCCATGGACTGATTTCTGATTAGCTGGAAACAACAGGTGGGGACCCATTGCCTTGTCCTAAGGGATGGGATGGGAGAGTTCTGTGCTCTCCTGCTTTCCCAAACGTGAAGGACTCGGGAAATGTTTCTGTGAAACAGTTGGCAACTGTCCCATCAGGGACAGGCTGGGAGAGCTGGGAATGTCCACCCTGGAGAGGAGAAGGCTCTGGGGAGACCTTAGGGCCCCTTCCAGTGCCTAAAGGGGCTCCAGGAGAGCTGGAGAGGGACTGGGGACAGGGCACGGAGGGACAGGACACAGGGAATGGCTTCCCATGGACAGAGGTATCCAGAGGGTTTGGGGTGTCTCACACTCCGATGGATCTGCCTGCCTGCAGGTGCCCCTGGGAAACAGAGGCGAGGAGGATAAAAGCTTCTGACATTGCTGAGCAGGAACTTTTCGTTTGACTGGGAGTTCTGGCTCTTCCTTTGGGCTTCTCTTTGGGCTTCTTGTTTTCTGGGAGCTCTGCTCTCACTTTCCATAACACGTGGGACACGATTTCCCAGGTGCAGGTGTTGGCAGGATGCTGCTGCAGCCCTGGCAGCTGGGAGGAGCCAGAACCTGGGGACACATTTGTTCTGGAGCAGAAATTTTGCCTCTGAGGTTTTGGGTCTGTTTGTTGGGCGATGGATTTGGGGTTTTAACACGAGAGTATTTTGTGCCTTTGGTTTGTCCCGGTTGTGTTTGATTTCTCCCAGTTGTGTTTGATTTCTCCCGGTTGTATTTGGTTTCTCCCAGTTGTGTTTGGATGGAACATGGAATTCAGGCTTGTGGAAAACTGACATCCCTGGTTTTAGTCCCAGAACTCCTCACTCAGCATTCTGACCCCGGGCAGTGACGTGCAGGGGGAGAGGATGGTTTGTGGGGGTTCCAGGAACTTCCACAATCCCCTTGGCTCTTCCACAGGCTGAGAATTCCCTGAATCCCCCAAAGCCCCCGTGGTGTCCAGCTGTGGCTCCGCAGGGCCCTTCCCGGCCGTTCCCTGCCTGCTGGGTGAAAGAGCCTCTGTTTTCCTGGGATAAAGGACAGATTCTCCCACTGAAACTGGGCCCAGAGAGGCCAAAACTTGACATTTCTGCACAATGACCAGAACCAGTGACACACAGGGTGTGGGAAATGCCACACTGGTCCTGATCCAGGAGCACTGGGAGCTCAGGGTGAACGGGAGGTGGAGCTGAGCGGGGCAGGGAACACCCCCATTCCCTCTGGGATAGGGGCACTGGGATTGAAAGGTGTCAGAGTTTGAGGAGGGGGCTCCAAGAGAGCAGGAGAGGGGCTTTGGACACAGGATGGAGTGACAAGACAAGGGGGAATGGCTTCACACCTGAAAAGGGGAAATTTAGAGGGATATTGGGGAGAAATTCTTCCCTGGGAGGGTGGGGAGGCCCTGGCCCAGGTTGGGCAGAGAAGCTGTGGCTGCCCCTGGATCCCTGGGAGTGTCCAAGGCCAGGCTGGAGCAACCTGGGACAGTGGGAGGTGTCCCTGCCCATGGCAGGGGGATGGAACTGGGTGGGATTTAAGGTCCCTTCCAACCCAACCCATCCTGGGATTCTGTGATTTCACTCGGGCTGGTTTCAGAGAAGGTGTTGAGGGTGGATCCCAACAAACTTCCCTATGATTTCCATGATCCTGAGGGTCTCCAGTACCCCCTGGAGTTCCTCACACCCTTCACCTCGTGGCTGCTGTAAGAGCAGTGATCACCTGGGTAACCACCCCTGGGCCCAGGAACAACCCAGGACACCACACTGGGAATGGAATGGTGCCACTGGAATGGTGCCACTGGAATGGGAGTGGGGATTAATGGTTAGGATGGAATCATGGAGTCACAGAATGGGTGAGATTGGAAAAGCCTCTGAGACCCCTGAGTCCAATCACTCCCCCAGCACTGCCCAGGCCACCCCTGACCGTGTCCCCAAGTGCCACATCCACAGGGTGTTAAATCCCCCCGGGGATGGGGACTCCCCCTGCCCTGGGCAGCTGTGCCAGGGCTGCACAGCCCTTTCCAGGGGGAATTTCCCCAATATCCAACCTGAGCCTCCCCTGGCACAGCCTGAGGCCGTTCCCTCTGTCCTGGATGACGACAGTCACACCTGGAAAGCTGGCTGAGCACATTCCCTGGTGGGATACCCTGAATCCAGGCACGGGGGTCCCAGGGACACGGTGGGGGCTGGGCCACCAAATCCCCCAAAACCCCAACAGTCCAAAGGGAAGGGACAGTGACCTGTGTCAGAAAGGGGCTGCCTGCTCCTGGGCAGGGAATTCCCAGGCTGGAAAGCCGTGGGCAGTGCTGATGTAATGCATAAGATGGAGCAAGACAAGGCCCTGAGCTGTGCTGCTCTCGGCCCTTTCACTCGCCGTGGGGGTTTTTTCCCCCTAAGGCTTATAAAAATGCTATAAAAACGTTATAAAGGGTCATAAATGGGGTTTGTGAGTCCAGTGTGAGCAGTGGTGGTGGTTGTGCCGTGGTTTGTGGCTCCTGTTCCGGAGCTGTAATGGCAGGAATTGCCCTTGGCTGGCTCCCAGCTCAGAGGGATGGAGGTGGAGGGGATGGAGGCGGAGGGGATGGAGGCGGAGGGGATGGAGGTGGAGGGGATGGAGCTGGAGGGGGTGGAGGTGGAGGGGATGGAGGTGGAGGGGATGGAGCTGGAGGGGGTGGAGGTGGAGGGGATGGAGGTGGAGGGGATGGAGGTGGAGGGGATGGAGCTGGAGGGGATGGAGCTGGAGGGGATGGAGCTGGAGGGGATGGAGCTGGAGGGGGTGGAGGTGGAGGGGATGGAGGTGGAGGGGATGGAGCTGGAGGGGATGGAGCTGGAGGGGATGGAGGTGGAGGGGATGGAGCTGGAGGGGATGGAGCTGGAGGGGATGGAGCTGGAGGGGATGGAGCGCTGCCGGAGGGCCAGGAGGTGTCCCACGATGAGGTGTCCATGCCCAAAGCCCGTGTCCCGTGTCTGTGCCCGTGTCCGTGCCCGTTCCCAGCCCGTTCTCTGCTCCACAGGCCCCCAGCAGCGGCAGGATGAGCGCGGAGGGCGGGAGCAGGCCCCTCAAGGTGGGCTCCCGCGTGGAGGTCATCGGGAAGGGGCACCGCGGCACCGTGGCCTACGTGGGGGCCACCCTGTTCGCCACCGGCAAGTGGGTCGGGGTCATCCTGGACGAGCCCCGGGGCAAGAACGACGGCACCGTGCAGGGCAGGAAGTACTTCACCTGCGAGGAGAACCACGGCATCTTCGTGCGCCAGTCACAGGTGAGGGGCCGCTCCTGGGATCCGGGGGAGCTGCTCCTGGGCTTTGGGGGAGCTGCTCCTGGGCTTTGGGGGAGCTGCTCCTGGGGTTTGGGGGGAGCTGCTCCTGGGGTGTGGGGGAGCTGCTCCTGGGGTTTGGGGGAGCTGCTCCTGGGGTTTGGGGGGAGCTGCTCCTGGGGTTTGGGGGGAGCTGCTCCTGGGGTTTGGGGGGGACTGCTCCTGGGATCTGGGGGGAGCTGCTTCCAGGGATTTGGGGGGAGCTGCTTCCAGGGATCCTGGGGAGAACTGCTCCTGGGATCCTGAGGGGAGCTGCTTTGTGGGATCCTGGGGGGAACCACTTATTGGGATCCAGGGGGAATCTGCTTCCCAGGATCTTGGGGGCAACTGCTCCTGGGATCCTGGGGGGAGCTGCTTCATGGGATCCTCAGGGGGCTCTGCTTCCCAGGATCCTCAGGGGGAACTGCTTCCTGGGATCCTTGGGGGCATCCACTCCTGGGATCCTCAGGGGGATGCACTTCCTGGGACCCTCAGGGGGCTCTGCTTCCTGGGACCCTCGGAGGGATCTGCTTTCTGGGACTCTCAGAGGGGCTCTGCTTCCCAGGATCCTCGGGGGGACCCACTTCCTGGAATCCTGGGGGAGATCTGCTTCCCAGGACCCTTGGGGGGGTCTGCTTCCCGGGATCCTCAGTGTCCCTCAGAGGGCTCTGCTTCCCAGGATCCTCGGTGTCCTTCATAGGGCTCTGCTTCCCAGGGTCCTTGGTGTCCTTCTTCCCACCATCCTTGGTGGGCTCTGCTTCCCAGGATCCTCAGGTGCTCATCAAATAGAGGGAACCAGCCCTTCCCACCCGGGTGGGGAGAGAGAAACCAGTTCCCATTGCTCCCGGGGCCGTGGGGTTCCTGGGACTCCCCGTCTCCATGTGGGAGGGAGCAGCACACTCAGGGCAGGTGGAACCTCCCCTGGCACTGGGGCCAGGCCCCTCCACAAGGATCCTTGAGGTCTTGGTCAGCCCATGGGTTACTGTGGGGAGTTTCCAGGGGAATGGGGTGAAAACAGCCCAGTGAATTCCAAAGGGTTTTATTCCACCTCCCAGGGAAGTTCCCAGTCACCCCCTGGAGCAGGTGGAGTTTGGGATCGATCTCGGCGTTTACCTGGAAGCAGAGCCAGGGAATTTTAATTAAACTGTGTTTACCTGGAAGTAGATAAAACACCCTGGGTGGGTGCAGCTGCTGACTCTGCTGCTCCTGGGCTGCAGCAGGACCCAGGAGCTCTCCGGGGCAAACACCTCCCAGGTGAATTCCCTGGGTCACCTTCCCAAGGCAGAGGTGGCACTGGAGCCCCCAGCTCCGGGTGTCCCCAGCCCCATTTTCCAGCCAGATCCTGTCCTCCTCCCTGGAAAAAGGGGCTGCTCTGTGTCCCAGCCATGGGGTTTCCAGCTCTTCCTGCTTTCCTGGACCCTCCTGCTGCCCCTCTGGGCACTGCCAGGACCTTGGCACTGGGTGACACACGGACCCAACTCCCTTGGCCATCACTCGGCCTCCCCTGCCAGCTGGGAAAGGCTTCCAGGGGTTTCCAGGGAAAATGTTGGGTCTGCAGGACCAGGAGGGTCGGGGGGTGCTGAGCACAAGGCTCAGGGATGGTCTGGGAAGCTGCTCCCCAGTTCACGCCATGGATTTCATCCACAGGGATGATGGACAGGGCTTGGAGCAGCCTTGGGAGGTGTCCCTGCCCATGGCAGGGGGTGGCACTGGCCAGGATTTAAGGTCCTCTCCAACCCAACCCTGTCTGGGATTCTGGAGCTCTGTTGCCATGGAGCTGGGAGAGTTGGGAATGTCCAACCTGGAGAAGAGAAGGCTCCAGGGAGAGCTGAGAGCCCCTTCCAGGGCCTAAAGGGGCTCCAAGAGCTGGAGAGGGACTGGGGACAAGGGAGGGAGGGACAGCACACAGGGAATGGCTTTCCACTGCCAGAGGGCAGGGAAAGATGGGATATTGGGAAGAAGATCCTCCCTGAGAGGGTGGTGAGGGGCTGGAATGGGTTTCCCAGAGAAGCTGTGGCTGCCCCATCCCTGGAAGTGTCCAAGGCCAGGTTGGACGGGGCTTGGAGCAACCTGGGCTGGTGAGAGGTGTCCCTGCCCGTGGCTGGGGGTGGCACTGGGTGGGATTTAAGTTCCCTTCCAACCCAAACCATCCCAGGATTCCCTGATTGTGCCTGGGCTGGCCATTCCAAACATGCCTGTTCCTTTTTTGGTGTGTGGAACCATCATCCCTGACTTTGGCATCCCCTGGAGCTGCCCTTGGCTCCTGCCTGGCACAGGAGCTCGGGCCTGTCCGCTCAGAGGTGGCACTTCCCAGTGTCACCGCAGCCAGCCCCGCTCTGCCCCTGCCCTGGGCCTCTCCTGCAGCTCCGGGGTTCCCACCTGGGCTGGGCCTGCTGGGGAGCCCCCAGACCGTTTGGAATTCCCACCCTGGTTTCCTGCAGGCCTCGCAATTTCTGTGGCATCGTTTTCCCCGGTCTCCCTGTGGCTTTTAATTCAGTTTTAATCATTCCTGGTGTTGGGAGTCTTCCCAAAATGGAATCCCTGACTGACAGCTTCCCAGGTGATTTTGGTTTTTAAGCTGAACTCCCCGGTGGGAGGTGGTCATGGATCAGGCAGATTCCTGCAGGGACAATCCGGGAGGTGCTGATCTGAGGCACGAGGATGGTTCTCCCACAGGGATCTAATCCCTTCCAGCCTGGTTTTCCATGTTTATCCGGCAAAAATGTGTCCAAAAATAGTTCACAAAGAGAAATCCCTGAACCTGCAATGGATATTCAGGGCTGTCAAATCCAGACCTTAGACTTTCCTCATTACCTGTGTGAATATTCCTTATTCCCAGTGGGAATAAAAGCCTGTGGCTGTTCTCAGGGAGCCTATGGAAGGAGGATGGTTGATGGCAAAGCTGGAATGATGAAATCAAAAATTTGTGCCAAAAACATGGGATCTGCTCTGCTGAACCCACTGCCAGAGGGACCCATTCCCTGGGCTCCCTGTTTGGGAATTTTTGGCAGTAATGGTTGCTGTCCTTTTTCCAGATCCAGGTGTTTGAGGATGGAGCCGACACAACGTCCCCAGAAACCCCGGAATCTGCTGCCATGAAGGTCCCCAAGAGAGGTACAGCCTGGGTGGGAAATCCTTCCCAAAGGGGTGGGAAATCTTTCCTGGAGAGGTGGGAATTTTGTGCTGGAGGGAATGGGAAATTATTCCCCAAGGGGATGGGAGTCCTTCCTGGAGAGATGGCAAATCCCTCCTGAAGGGATGGGAAGTACTTTCCAGGTGGAATGCGAAATCCTTCCTGGAGAGAGTGTGAAATCCTTCCTGGAGAGGTGGGAAATCCTTCCTGGAGAGGTTTGAGAGGTGGGACCACTTCCTGAAAGGGGGGGAATCCTTCCCAGATGGAATGGGAAGTCCTTCCTGGAGAGAGGGCGCTCTTTGTGGTGGGAACCTTTCCTGGAGGGTTGGAAACCCTTCCCAGAGGGATGGGCACATAGATTGCAGCCCTGACCCATTCTGAGGCTCTGGAATTGCAGTGTCTGGGTCTCCAGCCCCATTCCCAGCCATGGGCAGGGATCCCTTCATTGATCATTCCTTCCCCATTCCCCCCCTGGGGCCGGATCCCTCCACTGCTCATTCCTTCCCATTCCCCCCTGGGCAGGGATTCCCGGCCACTGCTTCATTCCTTCCCATTCCCCCCTGGGGCACGGGATCCTGGCACTGCTCATCCTTCCCCATTCCCCCTGGGCAGGGATCCCTGCACTATCATTCCTTCCCCCATTCCCCCCTGGGGCCAGAGAGATCCCTTCACTGCTCATTCCTTCCCCATTCCCCCCCTGGGCAGGGATCCCTGCACTGATCATTCCTTCCCCATTCCCCCCTGGGCAGAGATCCCTCCACTATCATTCCTTCCCCATTCCCCCCCCGGTCAGGGATCCCTCCACTATCATTCCTTCCCCATTCCCCCCTCCGTGCCCGTTCCTGGCTGCCGGCCCAGGCAGCCCCGCCTCCCCGGGCTGGGCTTTGTTGGGAATGTTCCCCGGCTCTGTGGGATCCCGGGAGCTGCGGAAGGGGCTCTGCCAGCTTCCTGGCCTGGCTGCTCCGTCGGTGCCGCTGCCAAGGGGAGCGTTTGTGGGACACGGGATAAGGATCGGGGTGGGCTGGGGGCTGGGGGGGGCTGGGGGTGGTTCTTCCCCTCTCACAGACGGTGGAAACTGAAATTCCTCTTTAGATTCCATAAGAAAATACTTCCCTTTTACCTGGGAAAGTGAAATGGACCTTTCATTCCTGTCTGCTTTGGATCCTGCAGTCAGCACAGAATCATGGAGTTGCTGAAGTTGGAAAAGCCCATCGAGTCCAACCGTTCCCAGCACTGCCCAGGCCTCCCCTGGCCGTGTCCCCGAGTGCCACATCCTCAGGGTGTTAAATCCCCCAGGGATGGGGACTCCCCCCACCCTGGGCAGCTGTGCCAGGGCTGCACAGCCCTTTCCAGGGGGGATTTTCCCATTTCCTCTCCTCCTGTCCCTTGTTCTCTGGGACTGACCCCCCCCCGGCTCCCCCCTCCTGTCAGGGGGTTGCAGAGCCAGAAGGTCCCCCCTGAGCCTCCTTTACTCCAGGCTGAGCCCCCCCAGCTCCCTCAGCTGCTCCAGCCCCTTCCCAGCTCCGTTCCCTTCCCTGCACACGGGTGGATGTGGTGCCAGGAGGGGCTGTGCCAGGCTGGGACAGACGGACACCGGCCGGGTCCGGAGCAGGGGGAGCTGCAGGTCGGGAGTGGGATGGTGCAGGCAGGGATGCAGGGCTGGGATGTGGCTGCCTGCCAAGGGTTTCCATGGAAACAGCAGCTGCTGCAGTGGGACTGCAGTGGGGGATGCAGGGACGGCTCTGCCGTGGATCCAGCTCCATGCCAGGGATCCAGCTCCATGCCAGGGATCCAGCTCCAGCCCCTCCCAGCTGGCACAGGAGGGGGCACACGGGGGGAGCTGGGGGTGCCCCCAGACACCTGGGAAAAGGGGGGAATCCAGCCAGGCCTATCCTGGGGACCTGCAGGGAGGGACAGGACATGGGGGAATGGCTTCCCACTGGAAAAGGGAAGTTTGTGTGAGATTTTGGGAAGAAATTCCTCCCTGTGAGGGTGGGGAGGCCCTGGCACAGGTTACCCAGAGAAGCTGTGGCTGCCCCTGGATCCCTGGAAGTGTCCAAGGCCAGGCTGGACGGGGCTGGGAGCAATGTGGGCTCGTGGAAGGTGTCCCTGCCTTGGCAGGGCGTTGGAACCAATGGAATTTCCAATACCTTCCAACCCAGAGCATTCCACGATTCTGTGTCCCCAAGTGCCACATCCACCCGGGTTCAAACCCCCCAGGGAAGGGGGCTGCACTGCTCCCAGGACAGCCCATGCCAGTGTCAGTCCCGAGGAGTGTCCGAGTGTTTGCCTTCCTCAGGCAGCAGCTCCAATGAGGAATTCCCTGTTCCCCCAAACCCGCTCCCTGTTGTGCCGCCGTTTCCTGGCAGATCCTGGCTCTGCTTCACTCCCACTTCCCAAAGGCTCCTGTCCCAGCCCTGGACACCCTCTGGCTGCAGGGACACGGGGCTGGGGCCGGGGCTGTCCCTGGGGCTCATGGGGCTGTCCCTGGGGCTCACAGGCTGTCCTGGGGCTCACAGGCTGTCCCTGGGGCTCACAGGGCTGTCCCTGGGGCTCACAGGGCTGTCCTGGGGCTCACAGGGCTGGGGCTCACAGGGCTGTCCTGGGGCTCACAGGGCTGGGGCTCACAGGCTGTCCCTGGGGCTCACAGGGCTGGGGCTCACAGGGCTGTCCCTGGGGCTCACAGGGCTGTCTCTGGGGCTCACAGGGCTGTCTCTGGGGCTCACAGGGCTGTCCCTGGGGCTCATGGGGCTGTCCCTGGGGCTCACAGGGCTGTCCCTGGGGCTCACAGGGCTGGGGCTCACAGGGCTGTCCCTGGGGCTCACAGGGCTGTCCCTGGGGCTCACAGGGCTGGGGTCAGGGCTGTCCCTGGGGCTCACAGGGCTGGGGTCAGGGCTGTCCCTGGGGCTCACTGCCCTGCCTGTGCTCTCTCCACAGATTCCGTGGATGCTGCCAAGACCAGCAAACTGGTGAGTGCCCCCAGTGCTTCGGCATCGCTGAAGCTTTCGTCCCTTTGGGAAGAGCACACGGACACACACCTTCAGCTCAGTGCTCTGGGATAAAGTGCCCATGGAAAAGTGAATTTATTCTGAGCCCATGGGAAAGGAGGTGTGAAAATGTCATTTTGGGCCACTGGCCGGGAGTTGGTTGGTTCCTGAGGGATCACCCAGTGCTGGCCCTGGTGTTCCATGTTTGATCTGAGTCCAGCTGATATTGCAGCATTCCCTGGCTGCTTCCTTCACACCCTGATCCTCAGGAAATCATGGAATGGTGTGGGTTGAAAGGGACCTTAAATCCCATCCAGTCCCACCTGACACCTTCCACTATCCCAGGTTGCTCCAAGCCCTGTCCAACCTGGTGTTGGATACTTGCAGGGGTGGGGCAGCTCCAAGGACTCTCTCATCCCACAGGAAGAGTGCATTCCTTGGAATAAGTGACATTGGCTCTCTCTGGCTTCTGCACCTCCAAGTGTCTTTATCCAGGAGCTCCAGTGGCTCCTGGGACATGGATAGAGACATGTCATATCCATCTGGGATGGGCATTTCCTAAGGAACAGGAAACTGGAGCAGGTTCCTGTCTCCAGGTACTGCTGAAATCCACCCAAACAGCTGTGCAGGTGTGGGATAGTGAGGAATCATGGAATTCTGAGGTTGGAAAAGCCCCCTGAGACCGTGGAGTCCAGCTGGTCCCCAGCACTGCCCAGGTCACCACTCCTGGGGAGCAGTGATGGCACTGGGTGGTCCTGGGGACACAGACGATGGATTTGTGTGTTTGGGACAGAAACTGGATTTTCCTCAGGGACAAACTGGTCCAGCTGGGGTGTGGGAGCTGTGGGAAAGGAAATGGCTCCCCTGGGGACAAGGGGCTGCTCCCGTGTGTGGCACCTGCAGGGCTGGTCGGGGCACATGGAGGCCCAGCCTCCTGCACTGCCATTCCAGATAATTCCCAGGAGTGGGAATTCTCCTCCCCATCCTGCTGTGGAGCCGGGTGCTGGGTCAGTCAGCGTCTGGGCACAGCTGGGATGGGGATGGAGCAGCACTGTGGGTGCTCCAGGGGGCTCAGACCCCGGGGGATGTGAGCTGCAGCCAGAGGGCAGGGGAGAGGAGAATTCCCTTCCCTGTACTAAAGGGATTTGGGAGGTTTTTTTGGTTTTTCCTGCTGTGTGCTGGCAGGCCCCTGGCACTGCTGGGGCCTGTGCCTCGTGTGTTCCCTGCCTGACCCACAGCATCGAGGCTCCCCCTTTAATTATACCCTGGAGTTAATTAAAAGGCAAAGAGTATTTAGTAAGTGAAATCAGGATGCTGAAATGGGGATTGTTCTTGGAATGTTTTGTGCTGCTGGTGTGGAGAAGGGGTCAGGACAGGAGGTGCTGCTCGATGCACTGCTGTGCTCCTGGGCATTCCCACTGGTTTGGTGTGGAACCATGGAATGGTTTGGGAGGGACCTTAAATCCCACCCAGTTCCATGGGCAGGGACACCTTCCACTGTCCCAGGCTGCTCCAAGCCCTGTCCAACCTGGCCTTGGACACTTCCAGGGATCCAGGGGCAGCCACAGCTTCTCTGGGCAACCTGGGACAGGGCCTTCCTACCCTCACAAGGACGATCTGCTTCCCAATATCCCATTTTTCCCTGCCCTCTGGCACTGGGAAGCCATTCCCCCTTGTCCTGGCACCCTTGGCACCCTCTTCCTCCTGCATCCTGGGAGATCCTGGCACCCCAATGCCTTCTTTGGTGTACTCGTATTTGCCCCATGAGATGATCTGTTTCCCCTTGGATGTCCTGGTTCCCCCAGTCCCCCGTGCTGGGGGTGGGTCTGTGTCCCGGGGCGAGGGGGTGATCTGAGGCTGTGATTTCCACCTTCACTTGTTTCACTTTCCCCGGCTGTATTCCCGCTCCTGCCCCGGGGGAATGGGTGTTCCCGGGGCATTCCCGGGTCCCCGGCAGGGCCTGTCTAACGTTCCTTCTGTTCCCTCCTCACGCAGCGCGGAGCGAAGCCCAAGAAGGTGCTGTGTGACCCGGGTGACCCCCGGGTGTGGGGCATGTGGGGCCATCGCCATCCTCCCCCGCCAGCCCGGCCATCCCAGCCCTGCATGGCTGCTCCCTGCATGCGCTCCCACATCCACAGGGCATCATGGAATGGTGGGGTGGGAGAGGCCTCGGAGACCCCCGAGCTCCCCCGGTACTGCCCAGGCCACCGCTGACCGTGTCCCCGAGTGCCACCTCTGCAGGGCTGTTAAATCCCCCGGGGCTGGGGGCTGCCCCTCTTCCAGTGCTTTACAACCCTTCCCATGAAGGAATTTTCTCGGTATCCAACCTGAACCTCCCCTGGCACAAGCTGAGGCTGTTCCCTTGTAGATATTTTTGTAAAACCCTCTGGTGACTCGGGGACAAGTGGCACCTTCTCAGGGCTGTCCCATCCTGTCCCTGGGCTCTGGCTCCTCTGGGGACACCCAAAACCAGCTGGTTTGGGACAATTAGTGAAGCCAAAAATATTTTGTACCAGGATGAGCCAGAACTCCAAAGGTCTTGGCAAAGAATCCTGGAATGGTTTGGGTTGGGAGGGATGTTAAAGCCCATCTCTTTTCATGCCCTGCTGTGGGCAGGGACACCAAATCACTATTCCCTGCAGGGTCTTTGGGGAATATTTTTTCCCCAAGGGAATCTTGCCAAGGTGAGCACTGCAGACGTGGAAAGGACCCGGCATGAGCACTGGGAGGGAGGGAGGAGGGGAGGGAGATGGTACCTGGAGCCCTGGGTGTCCCTTTGGCCCAGCTTTCCTTTCCGGCCGCTTCCGTGTCGATCTCTGGGGGAAGGAACGGTGCAAACAGCCCTGTTTGTCCATGGGAAATCCAGAGGTGAGGAGCAGTGTGGAAGCCCTCGGTGAAGGTGCAGAGAGCTCTGGAGTGGGCCAGGAGCACCTGCCCCAGGTGTCCCCTCCTCGTGTCCCCCCAGGTCCAGGTCTCTGCATGTCCCAAGGCTCCAGGGGCATGTGGGTCCCCTCATGCCAGTTCTGCCAGCTCCAAGGGGTGCCTGGCTGTCGGGGCTCTCCATGGCACGAAATTCCCATTTGGAATGCTGGGTTCTTCCCCTCCTGTCCTGCCCTGGTGGGTTTGCAGCTGCCGTGTGTCCCTGCTGTGTCCCTGCCGTCTGCTCAGAGCTGGGGCTGGGGGAGGGATTAGGATCATGGGGGTGTGACTGTCACTGCCCTGGGGATCTCTGACTGTCACTGCCCTGGGGATCTCTGACTGTCACTGTCCTGAGGATCATGGATCTGTCACTGCCCTGGGGATCTGTGACTGTCACTGTCCTGGGGATCATGGATCTGTCACTGTCCTGAGGATCATGGATCTGTACCTGTCCTGGGGATCATGGATCTGTACCTGTCCTGGGGATCATGGATCTGTACCTGTCCTGGGGATCTGGGGCTGTCACTGTCACTGGCCTGAGCCCAGTCCTGGCAGCTCACACAGGGCCGACCCCACCGAGGGACAGCCCAGTGCCAGGCTCTGCTGCCCCCTCGGAATTGAACATTTTTGGCCGTCGGTGACCCCGTGACCCGCCCCCCTCCAGCAGCCCCTCCCCAGCAGGGCGGTTCCAGCCGGGGGCAGCGGATAACGAGCGTAATTAGCGGGTAAATCCTCGTTCCGGGGATTATCAAATATAGACTCTAATCGTCCCCGGAGCTGCAGCCCTGGGGTGCCAGATGGGCCCCACTGCCCCGCCGTGCTCCCTCCCTGCTCTCCATGGGTTCGGGGCTGCTGGGGGCGGCTGGGGCCGGGGCAGAGGGGCCCCTGAGGTCATGATGGCCTTTGGGCTGTGCTGTTCCCAGGGCTTGGAGCAGGGGGGCAGCTCCAGGGGCACGGCGGGGGCTGCAGGACACTGGGGGTCCTGTCCCTTGGCTGTGACACCGTGTTGGGATGTCCTTGTTCTTGGAGCAGTGTCTCCAGGCAGGAGCTGGTGGCCCAGGCTGTCCCTGGGAGGTGCTGGCCTCTGTCCTGGGCCGGTCTGGTTGGGAAGGACCCCAAAGGGATCCCAAAGGGACCCCAGAGGGACCCCAGAGTCTGTTTAAAGAGCAGGAAGAGGGTGTTTCCTGGCTAGTTTTTGGGATGAAATGGGTTGTGAGTGCTTCATGCCTGTGTGACCTGAGATGTGAGTGACAGGCTGATCCCTTCTCCCGCTGCAGGGCTGGGTGACACTGGGTCACAGATGCCACCTCTCAGGGATGTGGAGGTGGCAGGGCCGTGGTGGGTCCTGGGTCACCCTGTGTGTGCCAGAGCAGGGCTGGGAATGGGGAGACTCCCAGGAATGCAGGGAAAGGCTGGTCCATGGCTCCTGCCTCGCTCAGGGCGTGTCAGGGTGGGCTCCCAGGCTCTGACACACTCTGGAATCACGGAATATTTAGGTTGGAAAAGCCCCCTGAGCCCACCAAGTCCAACCATTCCCCACTGACCATGTCCCCAAGTGCCACATCCACACGTGGCACGTGCCCAGTGCTGTCACCCTGGGGGTGGCTCCAGTCCTGTCCCCTCAGGTCACTGTCCCCTGCAGCCAGTTTGATCCCTGGGCTTTCCCCTCTGTGGGTCAGGTTTGTCCTGCCCCGGTGACATCCCTGTTCCTGTCACCCTCCCACCGGCATTCCGTGTGCCAGGGCTGGATTCCCAGCAGTGTGTGCTGGATCTCCCTCTCTGCTGGGCACCTGATCCCGCTCTGATCCCGCTCTGGTCCCACTCTGGTCCCGCTCTGGTCCCGTCCCGGGGTGACCAGCCGGTGGCCAGGTCGGTGGCCAGGTCATTATCCCGGTGTTATCCAGGTCTCCAGGCGGGAGCAGATGGCCCGTTCCAGCCCGGAGCAGGTCCCAGCTGGTCTGTTTAATGCAGATGGGCCACCCCAAGCCCTGTTAATCCTTTAAGGGAAGGACTAATCCGATCAGCTCCCAAAGCCGCCCCATCCCAGCTGCCCGAACCCTCCGATGGCAGGGCCTGGATGAACCCGGGAGCTGCTGTTCCTTGGGCCGGGTGACATCCCCATGGCAGCCCTCTGTGTCCCCAGGGGAGCTGGGGGTGAGATCCGAGGGGATTATTTTGGTGTTAATTGAGGGAAGGGCCCGTGACCCTTTGGAGTGGGGAGCTGAGCAGCACCTGGCACCACGAGCTGGGGGCTCCATGGAAAAGAGCTGGAGTTAACCCTGTCAGCTCCTCTCCAACCCCCCCAAGAGCCAGGAATCCTCTCAGCTGCAATGATGCCAAAAGCTGCTTCTCCCTTCTCGTGGATTTAGGATCAATAACCTCCCTTACGTGTCCCTGAGGGGTTTCAGGGGCAGCCCAAAGCATCCTACAGTGTTCTCCCGATGGTAAATTGCATTTCCTCACTGCTGCAGCATGTACTGGATCCTGGATGTGGGAAGGGCTTATATAGTCTGGATTTAGGGAGTGGAGCTGTGTGTGAGGAGAGGAGCTGGTTCATTAGAGCAGCTCTAATATCCTTAATTATCTTAAGGTTAAATCCGGGTGAGCCTGCACGTGGCTCCCCCAGGGATGGACACGGCCCTTGGATCACTCAGGCTTACGGCCACGGAGCCAGGGTGCTTTTGTCTGGAAAAGCCCAGTAAGTGGTTCCTTTTCCCTGTGGTTTGGGAACACCTTCCACTAGACCAGGTTGCTCCAAGCCCCATCCAACCTGGCCTTGGACACTTCCAGGGATCCAGGGGCAGCCACAGCTTCTCTGCCCAACCTGTGCCAGGGCCTGCCCACCCTCCCAGCCAGGAATTCCCTCCCAATATCCCATCTATCCCTGCCCTCTGGCAGTGGGAAGCCATTCCCTGTGTGCTGTCCCTCCCTGCCTTGTCCCCAGTCCCTCTCCAGCTCTCCTGGAGCCCCCTCAGGCCCTGCCAGGGGCTCTCAGCTCTCCCTGGAGCCTTCTCTTGTCCAGGGGAACCCCCCAGCTCTCCCAGCCTGGCTCCAGAGCAGAGGGGCTCCAGAATCCTGGAATGGTTTGGGTTGGAAGGGATTGTAAATCCCACTGATTCCAACTCCCTGCCGTGGCCAGGAACACCTTCCACTTAGCAGGTTGCTCCACGCCCTGTCCAGCCTGGCCTTGGACTCTTCCAGGCATCTGTGCCAGCTCCCAGAGCTGCTTGATTCCCTGATCCAGAGGTTATTCAGGAATCAGACCCCACCACAGATCAGTTGGGCACCGGGTGTCCCCATGTCATGGCAAACTGTGGGGCTGCCTCCAGGGAATGCCAGCCTGCTGGAGACAGGGGCCTTTAAAGGCTTTTTCCAGGATGTGGGAAGGATTGTGCCGAGGGTCTGGGATTGCAGGAGGTGAAATTCCCTCTGTGCGTGGAGGGTCAGGTGTGCAGGTGCTGCTGGAGGGGGACGGTGGTGCTGCAGGTGCCAGGCAGGAATTTGGGGTGTGGGCCTGGCAGAGCAGTGAGGCTTGGGGACATGGCAGTGAGGCTTGGGGACACGGCGGCTGGCTGATGTGCCGGGTGCCCAGCGCTCTCCACGGTGGCTCCTTGGGGCAGGGGATCTTTAGGGCTGGGATCCTCAGGGCTGGGATCTTTAGGGCTGGGATCTTTAGGGCTGGGATCCTCAGGGCTGGGATCTTTAGGGCAGGGATCCTCAGGGCTGGGATCTTTAGGGCTGGGATCTTTAGGGCTGGGATCCTCAGGGCTGGGATCTTTAGGGCTGGGATCTTTAGGGCTGGGATCCTCAGGGCTGGGATCTTTAGGGCTGGGATCCTCAGGGCTGGGATCTTTAGGGCTGGGATCTTTAGGGCAGGGATCCTCAGGGCTGGGATCTTTAGGGCTGGGATCTTTAGGGCTGGGATCTTTAGGGCTGGGATCCTCAGGGCTGGGATCTTTAGGGCAGGGATCCTCAGGGCTGGGATCTTTAGGGCTGGGATCTTTAGGGCAGGGATCCTCAGGGCAGAGATGCTCAGGGCAGGGGGTCTCCGAGGCCGTGGTGGTCTCTGCACACCCTCAGCCGTGCAGGGGTGCCCTGAGCTCCTGGGAATCCCCCCGTGTTGGCAGGAGGCGCTGGATGGGAGCGCGGCAGGATGGACGCGGCCCTGCAGCTGTCCGTGTGTCCATCTGTCCGTCCGTCAGGCTCAGTTCCGCCCGTGTGTCCATCTGTCCGTGCCCGGGGCTGTGCCCGGCGGTCCCGGCGGGGGCGGGTCGGCCCCGGAGCCGTCTGGACCCGCCGGCCGTGCCGGGGGTGCTGAGCCGCTGCAGACCCCCTTCCCGGGAGCGGCACCGCCGTGCCCATCCTCGCTCGCCATCCCGCTCATCCCATCGCCATCCGCGGCTCGAGCGGCGCCCGCCGGCGCGGCCCCTCCGCGGTGATGTCACGAGCCACCGGGGCGGTGGTTGGAGCCACCGCCGAGCGGGGACGAGCGGCCGCGGCCGGGGGGCTGCGCTGGACCCCCTGAGCCCCCGCCGAGCCCCCGCCGAGCCCTGCCGACCCCCCCGGCCCCCTCCCGAGCCCCCCGCAGGACCCGGCGGCGGCCGCGGCCATTTGCCGTGTCCGGCCGCGCTGACCCGCTGCTCCGGCTGCTCCCGCTCCGGCCGCTCCTCCGCCGCGATGAGACAGGCCCCGGCCACCCGCAAGGTACGGTCCGTGCCCGCAGCCCCCGCTCCCCCGGCCCCGCATCCTCCGGCCCCGCATCCCCCGGCCCCGCATCCCCCGGCACCGCGTCCTCCGGCATCGCATCCCCGGCATCGCATCCCCGGCATCGCATCCCCGCTCCCGACTCGCCTCCTCCCCTTTTTCCCCGTTTTCCCCGCGTTGATGCTGCCGGGCTGTAATTGGGAGCGTGACGGGCTCGGGGGGGCGGTGGGGGAGCAGCAGCAGCAGCAGCGGGTCATGGCTGGCTTTGCCTCCCGAGCTCCCGGGTCCCCTCGCCGAGTCTCCGGCCGTGCCCGCGGCGGATGCAGCGGCTCTGCGGCTCCGCCGGGGCCGTTCCCGGCCCTGTCCCTGCCTCCGGTGCCATCCCTGTCCCTGCTGCCGATGCCATCCCCACTGCCCCGGGGGTGCCGATGCCATCCCTGCTTCCAGGTGCCCACCCCGGGGAAGCTGCATGTCCACACTCCCGTTTTCCTGGCGCCGGGATCAGCCCCCGGCATTCCCGGGGGCCGGCGGTGCCCGGGTCCCTGCCAGGCTGCCGTTCCCGCAGGTGACAGCGCGGGCATGGCCTGTGTGTTTATTTTTAGCGTAACCAGGATGACACTGCTCAGCTTAAAGAGAAATCCTGGGAATTTCTGGCTGATGCCGGGGAACAGACCCGAGCTGGGCTGGCTGTGCCTGTACCTGGCAGTAAATGCTCCTGGTTTACACCTGCACGAGCTCAGACACCGACACACCTGGTCACGTGTCCCTGCTAATCCGCTTCCAAATGGAAAGTTTTAGGGATGCTGTTTCCCTCCTCCCCGGCAGAGCGGGAGCAGGGGCTGCCGGTGCTCAGCACCACACCTGGATTTCATCCTGCTTTTCCCGTTGTTCCTCCCCCTGCACACGGGATCACACCTGTGAGACTGGGCGTGGGCCGGGTGGTTGTTTGAAATGCAGAATTCCCGGGAATAGCCCAGGTAGCCACACCTTGAGGGGCTCGTCCTGCTGCAGGTTGTGTCTGGAGAGGGCTGGTCCAAAATTCCCGGGAGGTGAGTGGGATGGCATCCTGCCTGCTCGGGTGGGCAGCGTGGGCCTGCAGAGGGTCAGTTCCCAGGCATCACCTCCAGCACTGGCTGCCCTGCTCTGGAGCTGCTGCAGGAACCCTCCTGGAAATCCGGGGAATCCTTGGCAGCAGCAGCTGCGGTCTGGGAAGCTGAGCTTTTCCACATCAGGAACCCTCAAACCTCGTCCAGGAGGAGTGTTCAGTGGCTCCTCCCTGTCCTGCTGGAAGGTGACATTCACACAGACCTGCTCACCCACCCGGCGCTCGGTGTTCCCGCCTGGATCAGGATTCCCACCCTTGGAGCAGAACAAAGCCGGGAGGGACCTGCGGGACCCGCACCCCACGTTCAGCGGGCGATGCCAGCCCTGCCACAGGCAGTCTGTGCTATCCAGGAGGATTTCCAGGAGGATGTTTCCAGAGTTGCTGCTGCCAGGAGCCAAGTCCATCTTGGAGCCCCCGGCGCTCCCCAGGGATCGGAGGTTTTCTAATGGCATCACATATTGCTGCAGCAGCATTACACAGCAGAGCCCCGAGCCCTGAGCGGAACAGCGTTCCCAGAGGGGTGCTGGGAGCATCCCGGATCCAGGGGGCAGGTGTGCTTGGAGCATCTGCTCCCAGCACGACGCCGTAATCCAGAGAATCCACGTTCCACCCCGGTCACCGTCCTGCCAAGGGCTTCCCAGAGCCCAGGGGTGACTGCTGGTGCCAGCCGTGCCATGGGGACGGACAGATGGACAGGGACAGCCAGCACGGAGAGGAGGCCAGCCCTGATGGAGAGAGCAGCTGGAGCATCCCAGAGCTTCCCTCTGCCCCCTCTCCAAGGATCCCGGGGCTCTCAGAGCTTCAGCTTTTGGTGGTCTGCACGTGGAGGGGACCAAAGCCCCGGAGGAGGCCCAGAGCAGGATTACTCCCTGTCCTTCCACATGGGTTTAGGGATAGTTACCAGGAGGTTTCTCCCTGGCTTTAGGGTTCGGTGTGGTTTGAGGTGGGGTTTGAGTTGGAGTCCCCCCATCCCATGGCCCAGACAGGGCTTGGTGTCCCCCAGGACAGGACTCAGTGTCCCCAGGAAAAGGCTGGGTGTCCCCCCCTCATTGTCCCCCATCCCATGGCCCAGACAGGGCTCAGTGATCTCTGGTGACACTTCCCCGTGTCCAGGGACTCTGAGGTGGGTGTGGGACCCCCAGCCCTGCCCCACTGCGGGGGCTCCCGTGCCAACAGCACAGGGAGGGCACCGGGAGCACCGTGCCCAGCGTGTGTGGCAGGGAGCAGGGGCATCTCCAGGGGTGCAATCCCCAAGTGGTTTTCAGTTTTCCAAGGGTTTCCCAGATTTTTGTTGCTGCTCCATGTAATCAGTGCTCAGTCGGACTTCGGGAAGGTGCCAGAGTGCTCCTGAAGGGCTTCCTGAGCCAGCCCTGAGGGGTTGGAGTTTGCACTGTCGTCATTCCATTTTCCTGGCAGATTTGGCCACACAGATGCTGTGGAAGATGGGAATGTCTCCCTTGGGATTGAAATGGGTGTCCCGTGGAGTGCAGCCTTTGGGAAAAGGCTGGAAGTGAGCGGAGAAGAGATTAGCTGAAGGAATGCCAGAGGACATTTGGAAGTGAAAACACATCCAGGTTTATTCTGAAGAAAGAAAATCCAGTTCCGAGGTGTCCTGGGCCTCAGGGGGGCACGGCTGTGTTGGATATTGATCCCTGAGGGGCTCCCTGTGCCCCCTGTCCCGGCTGCATCCCGGGCTGGGATCGTGTGGCAGCACCATTATCCATCTGTTCTGTTCCTGGTTATTCCCAGCTGGGATTAGGTCATGGAATCAGAAATGAAGGACAATGTGGAAGGTTTGACACGTACTCCAAAGCTGCCTCTGGACAGATGTTCCCTCTGGCCACGCTGGGGGCTCCTGCCCATCCGCTGCCCCCCGGACCAGCCTCGCCACTCCCTCTTTGCCATCAGTTAGGGATTGTTTGTAATGGGAAAAATACTCATTCATTTAATATTTGTCTCCCCATGGCCTCCCCCCCTCTGAGCTGCTGCTGGGCACTGCTGCATGTGTGGGTGCATGGAGGGGGGGGTCCTGCTCCAAAGGCGTGGATGGTTTAATTCCAGCCATGGATGGAAAAGTTGGAAGTGTGGGAGCAGCTCTGTGATGTCCCTGGGATTTATGGTTAAAGAGTGCAGAGCCCTGGGGGCTCCAGGCCCTTTGGAAAACAGAGGGATGAGGGGAGGGAATAATCCTGTCTAAAATGAATCCCTTCAGCCTTCTGCTCCGGGGGCATCTGGGAAAGGTGTGGGGGGTCAAACCCCCTGTGCCCATGGAGCCTGGAGTGCCCTGCCAGCCTGGACCAGGCTGTGCCTCTGCAGATATAGATTCCTTGGAAATAAAGGTGGATGTGCCCCGGGGTGTCCCTGGGGTCGGGGTTCAGACAGTCCTCCCTGTCCCCAGCTCTGTCCCCACATGGGGCTGGAGGGGGAGAACAGGGCCGGGCTGGGGGGGAGCAGGGGCTGCTCTGGCTCTGGGCTCCCCTGGTCCCACGGGAGCTGTGCCAGGGGACCCCACGGGATCTGTGCCAGGGGGTCCCACGGGATCTGTGCCAGGGGGTCCCACGAGAGCTGTGCCAGGGGGTCCCACGGGATCTGTGCCAGGGGGTCCCACGGGAGCTGTGCCAGGGGGTCCCACAGGAGCTGTGCCAGGGGGTCCCACAGGAGCTGTGCCAGGGGGTCCCACAGGAGCTGTGCCAGGGGGTCCCACAGGATCTGTGCTGGGGGTCCCACGGGATCTGTGCCAGGGGACCCCACGGGATCTGTGCCAGGGGGTCCCACGGGAGCTGTGCCAGGAGGTCCACGGGATCTGTGCTGGGGGTTCCACAGGAGCTGTGCCGGGGGTCCCATGGCAGCTGTGCCTGCAGGTCCCCCCCCCGATGGCCTTGGGGGTGTGTTAACGAGCTCCCACCTGCTGCCAGCTCACTAACGATGCCGGGCTCAGCTGGTGCCGCCGGGCACTAACGATGCCGGGCACTAACGAGGCCGTGCTGTGTTTTGTCTCCTCTCCTGCTCTGCCGCCGCCGGCTGTTCTGTGCTCCGGCTGCTCTCTGCTCCTCTGTCCTGTGACTGTCTGTCCTCTCTGCTTCCGCTCCCGCTGCCCTCCAGACCAGCACCCGCCGGCCCAAGGTGAGCAGCCGGGGGGGCACCGAGCGTGGGGGGCACCGGGCACTGACAGCTCCGGGGTGCCAACCCCACTGAAACACAGCTCGTGGGGTGCCAACCCCACTGAAACACAGCTCGTGGGGTGCCAACCCCACTGAAACACAGCTCATGGGGTGCCAACCCCACTGAAACACAGCTCCGGGGTGCCAACCCCACCCAAACACAGCTCATGGGGTGCCAACCCCACTGAAACACAGCTCATGGGGTGCCAACCCCACTGAAACACAGCTTGTGGGGTGCCAACCCCACCCAAACACAGCTCATGGGGTGCCAACCCCACCCAAACACAGCTCATGGGGTACCAGTCCCACCCCAAACACAGCTTGTGGGGTGCCAACTCCACACAAACACAGCCCATTGGGTGCCAGTCCCACCCAAACACAGCTCATGGGGGTGCCAACCCCACCCCAAACACAGCTCATGGGGGTGCCAACCCCACCCCAAACACGGCCCATGGGGTGCTGACCCCACCCCAAACCTGGCCCATGGGGTGCTGACCCCACCCCAAACGTGGCCCATGGGGTGCTGACCCCACCCCAAACGTGGCCCATGGGGTGCTGACCCCACCCCAAACGTGGCCCATGGGGTGCTGACCCCACCCCAAACGTGGCCCATGGGGTGCTGACCCCACCCCAAACGTGGCCCATGGGGTGCCAGTCCTGCCATTGGTCCCCATTGTCCTTCCACCTGGTTACACAGAGCCCAGAGGGGCTCCTGGCAGTGCTGGGCTCCTGCTGGGCTCCTCTGGAGCGGGTCCAGATCCCTGGGGATCCCTTCCCTGGGAGAAATGGCCGTGGGAGAGCTCGGCTGGGGGAGCGGAGCGTGGAATCCGCGTGGCAGTGCCCAGGCTCTGCTGGGGGGTCTCTGCTGGGGGGTCTCTGCTGGGGGGTCCCTGCGGGGGTCGCTAATCCCTGACTGTCCCACCCTGTGTGGGGTGTTTTTCAGTGGGATCTTGAACCTTTCCTGTCAGAGGAGAGAGGGAAGAGCCCGAGGTGTCCTGCAGGGCTGTGTGGTTCCAGCCTGTGCTCGGGACCAGCAGGATTCACCTTGGGAAGGGGCTCGTGGCTGGAGGAGAGGAAACGTGGAGAGAAATCCTCAAAAAGCTCTGTAACAGTGGAGTTTGGGTTTGGAAATGGAGAATATTCTGTCTCCCCTGTGCTGGGGGAGGCTGCAGGAAGGGCTCCATCCTCCCTGGCTGCTCCTGGCTGATCCCATCAGCCCTGGGGCACTGGGATCCCGTCCCATTCCCTCGCTTTGAGTGGCTCTTGTTCCTGGTCTCTGTGCTGGGTGGAGCTCTGATGGGATGTCCTGTGGGACCTCCTGATCCTTTGGCCTCACACCAGCACTGGCAGGGGTTAGATGGAGTTAGGAGTTGGGATGGAGTGGGTTGGTTTGGAAGGGACCCAAAGCCCATCCAGTTCCACCCAAGGACACCTTCCACTATCCCAGGTTGCTCCAAGCCCTGTCCAACCTGGCCTTGGACACTCCCAGGGATGGGGCAGCCACAGCTTCTCTGGAAAATCCATTCCAGTGCCTCACCACCCTCACAGGGAGGAGCCTCTTCCCAGTATCCCACCTCTCCCTGCCCTCTGTGAGGGGTTTGTGGTCCCTAAAGCACCGGGAACACAAACATCCCTGGTTTGTGTCTGGGAGGAGGCACGTGGGGCCCGGTGCTGCTGAGCTGATTCCTGTTCTCCATCCCTGGGAGAGCCAGGATCACCCCAGGAGGGCAGGCTGGGCATGTCCAAGGGGCTCTGGACCCGCTGCAGTCGATTTAATGCCGATTTGCCTCTATTTTGGGAAAAATAAGGGCAGAGGGCGGGTGCTGCTCCTGCCCGGCTGTGTCCCTGCCCAGCCACGGGTGGAACGACACACCTGCTGAAACCTCGACAAATCCAATTTCCAGGAGTAAAATAAAGTCAGGAAATTTAATTTACACAGCCAGAGGTGAGTGCTCCAGAAACAGGGTCTGTGAGGAGACCAGCAGGGCCTGGGGGCACCCGGTGCTTCCCTTGGGCACCAGCTCCCCTTTTCCCATTCCTGGGTTCAGCCTTGGTGCTGGGTCCCAGTGATTAATTAACAGCCTCTTAAGCACTAATGAAGCAGCTCCAGGCCCTGGACTGTGGGAACTTACTCCTTGTTTGTTTTACCTTTGTTTCCTTAAAACTGGGTTCCTGTCTTGGTGAGCTCTGAGTTTTTGCTGTCTCACCCTCTGGAGCTGGGACTTTTAATCAAGGAATCCTGGAATGGTGTGGCTTGGGAGGGACCTTGGGGGTCATCCAGTGCCACCCCCTGCCATGGTGGCACTGGGACCAGGTTGCTCCAAGCCCTGTCCAACGTGGCCTTGGGCACATCCAGGGCAGGGGCAGCCACAGCTGGGCTGGGAGCTTCCCTTCCCCAGAGGATTATCCATGAATTGTGGCCGAGCCCGGCTCCTCTGGAGCAGTGTGGGGTCCCCCCTTCCCGGGGGTCACGAGTGGCACAGGCAGGGCTGGGTGTCCCCCCTGTCCCCTGCAAAGGGGTGTCTGGGCACCCCCTGGAGCAGCCCCGGGGAGGTGCCGGGGGCGGTGAGAGCTGCGGGATCCCTCCCTGGGGGTGCCTGACCCTCCCTGTGCTGTGTTCCCTCCCTGGGGGTACCTGACCCTCCCTGTGCTGTGTTCCCTCCCTGGGGGTGCCTGACCCTCCCTGTGCTGTGTTCCCTCCCTGGGGGTACCTGACCCTCCCTGTGCTGTGTTCCCTCCCCGGGGGTACCTGACCCTCCCTGTGCTGTGTTCCCTCCCTGGGGGTGCCTGACCCTCCCTGTGCTGTGTTCCCTCCCTGGGGGTGCCTGACCCTCCCTGTGCTGTGTTCCAGCCCACCCGCACCCCCACGGCCGGCGGGGCCGGGCCCTCGGGCTCAGCCTCGGCCTCGGGGGGGGAGATGAGCAGCAGCGAGCCCGGGACCCCCGCCCAGACCCCGCTGGTGGCCCCCGTGATCCCCACGCCCGGCCTGCCCTCCCCGGGGGCACCCCCCGTGCCCTCGCCCACCAAGGTGAGTCGTGCCAGGTGAGCCCAGGGCTCTCCCTCCTGCCTGGGGGTGCAAAGCCCACCCAGACAGCTCCAGTATTTCCCAAACTTGGGGGTTTCCAATGGTTACATCAGCAGAGTTATTCCTGCCTTGGTCTTTAAAGTCGTTCTTCATCACTTCTATCCTGGATTGATTAATTAATTAATTAGGGCTTGGGAGAGATTTGGGGCACGAGGGTAGGGAGGGAATAGTGGGAGAGGACAAGGAGCTGGTTCTGGGGTTGGGTACGGAGGGGAGGGGGCTGGAGAAGGCACCAGGGGGTGGGAAGAGGGGACATTCCCACCCATGTCCCCAGTTCCCTGAGCTCTCTGGGAACTGGTTTCTGTACCTGGGGGCAGAAATGGTTTTATTGGTGGTGCCACTGGCATCGGAGGTTCCAGGGCTGGGGAAGCACCAGAGGGGGAGTCTGGGGGGTTTCCCATGTTGTAGGGTTTTTCCAAGACCTGTTCCTTGCAGTCACTACCTTTGGGAGTTGAAGCTTTATCCACGAAGCTGCTGCCAGGGAGCAGGGTCACATCCCCTCATCCCTGCAGCCCTTCCCCTGGGTCCTGCTGTGCTGGCTCAGCCTTTCCCTGCCCGGAGCTGAGCTGCTGGAAAAGGACCTGGATCAGTTTTCCCTGGGGGCAGATCACCTGGGAGTGACCTGGATGCTGCAGTGGGATTGAGCAGGCGCTAGAGGAGAGTGCAGGGTCATCTCAGGGGGAGCCAGAGGCATCACTGCCAGGGATGGGGCAGCCACAGCTGCTCTGGAAGAATCCATTCCAGGGCCTCCCCACCCTCCCAGGGAGGAACTCCTTCCCAATATCCCATCTAGCCCTGCCCTCTGGCAGTGGGAAGCCATTCCCCCTTGTCCTGGCACTCCGGGCCCTTGTCCCTCTCTTAAACTGCCCCAGACTTGATGCCAAAAGTCAGGCCAGGTTCCACGGGGTTCCAGGAATGTCCCCAGAACCCCGTCCAAGGGATGTCCCTGCTCCTTTCCTAACTCTTGGCTTGCTGCTGCAGGAGGAGGAGAATCTCCGTGCCCAGGTCAGGGACCTGGAGGAGAAGCTGGAGACACTGAAGATCAAACGGAATGAGGACAAGGCAAAGCTCAAAGAGCTGGAGAAGTACAAGATCCAGCTGGAGCAGGTGCAGGAATGGAAGAGCAAAATGCAGGAGCAGCAGGCCGACCTCCAGAAGCGCCTGAAGGAGGCCAAGAAGGTCAGTGAGTGTCCCTGGGAGAGGGGCAGCGCTGGGAGAGGTGACTCCAGGGGGAATTCCAGCCTTGATTGCCTTTCCATGAGGAAATTTTCCCCGTATCCAACCTAAACCTCCCCTCATACAACCTGAGGCCACTTCCTCTGCTCCTGATCAGCGTCGGGTTTATTTGGGAATTGGGCTGAGGCAGGTGGGATGTTGCTTCCCCTCTTCCCTCTCTTCGGGTGCTTCCCCTCTCTCCAGGTGCTCCCTTTCCCCCCCTCTCCCCATGGACAGGTGTCCTTGTCCTGGCACCTGTGCCTGCAGTTCCCAGGACTCCATCCAAGCAGCCAAGGAGCATTTCCTTCTCCCTGCCCTGCTTTTCCAGGGTGGATTCCTGGTTTGTTTCCCTAAGGATTTATTTGTCTGCTCCAGTATTCCCTCTCTCCATGCCTTCATCCTCGCCTGGAGATGGTTTTCCTGCCAGGCTCTCTGTGGGTGGAGCAGGGAGGAGGGGAGTGGGACACCCCGGAGCGCTGCCCATGGGCCGTCCCCTCTCATCCCAGAGAAGCCGGTGTTGCTTGGATTTGACCTCGTCTGGGAGAGCCCCAGGGGACACTGGCGGCCTGAGGCCCGTTGTGGGGTGTGCCCAGGCTGTGCCGGGGTGCCCTGACCCGCTTGCCCCGCAGGAGGCCAAGGATGCCCTGGAGGCCAAGGAGCGGTACATGGAGGAGATGGCGGACACGGCCGACGCCATCGAGATGGCCACGCTGGACAAGGAGATGGCCGAGGAACGCGCCGAGTCCCTGCAGCAGGAGGTGGACTCCCTCAAGGAGAAGGTGGAATATCTCACCATGGACCTGGAGATCCTCAAGCACGAGATCGAGGAGAAAGGTGGGACGGGAGGGGGGCTTCGGAAAAGGTCCTGGAGGGACAGGACGGGGGGAATGGCTGCCCACTGCCAGAGGGCAGGGCTAGGTGGGATACTGGGAAGGAATTCCTCCCTGGGAGGGTGGGGAGGCCCTGGAATGCATTTTTCCAGAGCAGCTGTGGCTGCCCTATCCCTGTAAGTGTCCAAGGCCAGGTTGGAGCAACCTGGTCTAGTGGAAGGTGCCCCTGCCTGTGGCAGGGGTGGCGCTGGGTGGGAATTATGGTCCCTTCCCACCCAAAGCAGCCTGGGATGCTGTGATCCCATGGTTCTTCCCTTGCTCCGCAGGCTCTGATGGAGCAGCATCCAGCTACCAGGTCAAACAGCTGGAGGAGCAGAACGCCCGGCTCAAGGAGGCCCTGGTCAGGTGGGAGCCCAGCTCTGCTTCCCAAAGCTCCTTCCCAGGCCCCTCGTGCTCCCCCAGGCCCTCCCCGGAGCAGCCCGTGGAATTCCTGCTGATGGGCAGTGTCTGGGGAGGGAACAGGGCCTTGTCCCTGCCTGGGCCCTGACGGAGCTGTGGCTGTCCCAGGATGAGGGACCTGTCGGCCTCGGAGAAGCAGGAGCACGTGAAGCTGCAGAAGCAGATGGAGAAGAAGAACACGGAGCTGGAGTCGCTGCGGCAGCAGCGGGAGAAGCTGCAGGAGGAGGTGAAGCAGGCGGAGAAGATGGTGGATGAGCTGAAGGAGCAGGTGAGTCCTTGGGGAGGAGGTGGGAAGGGAGGTTTGGGGGCATTTGGGGCCCTTTGGGGCCATCTGGGGCGTTGAGCAGCTGCTGGGGCAGCTCCTGGAGAGCTGCACAAAGGGATGCCGTGGTGATACACCCCTGGTCCCATATTCCCTAATTCCAAGCCATATTCCAGCAGTGGGGCAGTGCAGGGCTCTGCCTGGCCGTGGGATGACTCCTGAGCACTGGGCATGGATGATGCTCCGTGTTCCCAGGGCTGCTCCATGTGGTCACTGTCAGCTGAGCTGGAATTCCAGCCTCGTGCCCTGAGCCACAGCCCAGGAGCCAGGAACAGCTCCAGGAGCCAAAGCCAAGGCTCTTCCCACGTGGGGCTTCCTCCTGGAGCTGCCAGCTGGTCTGGGTGGGTTTGCTCTCCTGAGGGATGCTTTTCCCTGCTCCCAGGAGGGAGCTGAGCACTGTCTGCCCTGCCCTCAGCCCAGGATGGGGCGAGGAGTTCCTCAGCCACGTGCCACAGCCTGGCAGAGACGAGGGAAGACAGGGACCCTCAGTATGAGAATCAGCAAGCTTCGTTTATTGATCATTGCTAACAGCTTAATATATGCTTTATAATTAGCTCATACATATTGCAAAAACTAAGCTCATTATTGGTTCTGCTTAAATGTTGATCTCATCCCTTACTCCCTTCCTTTGTTGACACAGGTGGTTCTCAGTTGCTTTTTGTTTTGCTAATCACAGTGTCCTGTTTACCAGCTAACTCACACGTACAAGGGCACTGTAACCTCGCTATCTAAGATGTTCCCACGGCCTAGGCAAGCCGTGTTCTATAGCCAATTCCCTACATCCCACGGCTGTGACAGGATTTGGGAGCTGCTGGCTGTGGTGCTGAGCTCCAGGATGGAGTGGGATGTGTGTCCTGGCAGGGGGATGGATTGGGAGGTGGATTTGGGTTGGGTTGCAGAGGGATGGATCGGCATGCAGGGCCAGTGTCACGGCAGGGGGGCGGGTTGGGGTGTGGATGTGGGTGTGGATTGGATTGCAGGTGGATGGATTGGGATGTGGATTTGGATTGGATTGCAAGGGAATGGATGTGAATGTGGATGTGGATTGGATTGGATTGCAAGGGAATGGATGTGAATGTGGATGTGGATTGGATTGGGATTGGATTGCAGGTGGATGCAGCTCTGGGTGCCGAGGAGATGGTGGAGACTCTGACGGAGAGAAACCTGGACCTGGAGGAGAAGGTCCGGGAGCTGCGTGAGACCGTCGGGGACCTGGTGAGGAGGATTCCCCGGGACGGGGCTGCTCCGGGGGTGGGAATGCTGGGAGGGCTGGGGACTGGGGACCTGGTGAGGAGGATTCCCCGGGACGGGGCTGCTCCGGGGGCGGGAATGCTGGGAGGGCTGGGGGCTGGCCCGGCACCGGAGCTGTGGGATCCGGGGAAGCTCCCCACGGGCTCGGGGCCCCAGGGTGTGAGCGTGTGCCCCTGCCCTCCCCGCAGGAGGCCATGAACGAGATGAACGACGAGCTGCAGGAGAACGCGCGGGAGACGGAGCTGGAGCTGCGGGAGCAGCTGGACATGGCCACGGGCCGCGTGCGCGAGGCCGAGAAGCGCGTGGAGGCGGCACAGGAGACCGTGGCCGACTACCAGCAGACCATCAAGAAGTACCGGGAGCTCACGGCTCACCTCCAGGTGCTGCCCCTCGGAGCCCCCCTGCTCGTCCCGGGGCCCTCCCGGCAGGAGCTCCCCAGGGAAGGTGTCCCTGGGGCAGGACAGGCGCTGCCTCCTGCTCCCGTGGGATCTGGGCACGGCAGGACACGGCTGGGGCCTGGGAGTGGTTCCTCATGGACCTTCTCTGGGAAAGCCCCCAGTGCATTCTCCTGTGGGGATAAGCTGGGAGAGCTGGGGGTGTCCAGCCTGTCCTCTCTCTCCAGGGAGACCTTGGAGCCCCTTCCAGTGCCAGGGGCTCCAAGAGAGCTGGAGAGAGACTTTGGACAAGGGCCTGGAGGGACATGGAATGCCTTCCTGCTGGAAAAGTGGAGATTTAGATGGGATACTGGGAAGAAATTCTTCCTGGTGATGGTTGTCCCAGCCCTGGCTTCAGGCCTCCTGGCAGGGAAAGGAGGCAGGGAATGAGCCTGGGCATTCCTTGGCTGTAGGACAGTGCCTGGAATGCACTCGGTGCCTCTGCCTCCCACCCACCCGTCACTGGGTGTTGCAGAAGGAGCCCCCCAAGAGGGGGCACTGGGAGGTTTGGGGGGGCTTGCTGGGGGTGTGGGGTTCCCTGTCTCTGTGCTGGTGTCCCCGTGTCCCACCGCCCCCTCCCTGTGCCCAGGACGTGAACCGGGAGCTCATGAGCCAGCAGGAAGCGTCTGCGGAGAAGCAGCAGCAGCCGCCCCCCGAGATGTTCGACTTCAAGATCAAGTTTGCGGAGACGAAAGCCCACGCCAAGGTAGGGAGAGCTGGGGGGGGCAGCCGTGCCCTGGGACGCGCTCCTGAGGTGCTGGCACCAGGGTGTTCCCAGAGCCGTGGCTGCCCCTGGATCCCTGGCAGTGTCCAAGGCTGGACAGGGCTTGGAGCAGCCTGGGCTAGTGGGAGGTGTCCCTGCCCGTGGCAGGGGTGGGACTGCGAGATCCCAGGCGGGGAGTGAGGCTTTGCCATGTCCTGGAGGAGCAGGATTGGCACTGCTGAGGAGCCGGGCTGGGCTGTGCCGGGGTGCAGAGCAGTTGGTGACGCCGTGTCCCCGCAGGCCATCGAGATGGAGCTGCGGCAGATGGAAGTGCAGCAGGCGAACCGCCACGTGTCCCTCCTCACCTCCTTCATGCCCGACAGCTTCCTGCGGCACGGCGGGGACCACGACTGCGTCCTGGTGCTGCTGCTCATCCCCCGCCTCATCTGCAAGGTGGGGCAGGCTGGGAGGGAACACCCGGGCTCTCTGTCCCGCCTGGAGCCGGGATTTGCAGTGTTTACCGGTGGAGAACTTCCAGAAGTTCATGGGAGACTGCAGTTCCCCCCCCGGTGGGGTTTAGGCTGGATATTGGGAAAATTCCTTCCTGGAGAGGATTGTAAAGCATTGGAAGAGGCTGCTGAGGGCAGGGGGGAGTCCCCATCCCTGGGGGGAATTCACAGCCCTGTGGATGTTGGTCATGGTCTTGGACCTGGGGACATGGTCAGCGGTGGCCTTGGCGGTGCTGGGGGAGCAGTTGGGCTTGATGGTCTTAAGGACCTTTATCCAACCCAAATAATTCCATGATTCCATGATTCTAAAGTGGTCTGGGAGAAGGGAGGGGGAGGAGGCAGGCCCTGCCCGTGGGGGTGGTGGTGCTGGTGGGTCACTCTTTCCAGGACCCGTCACTTTTGGGGCTGTGGAGGGGGTGTGGCTGCTCCGTGGCTGAGCACACGGAGCAGGGAAGCTCGGGGTGCCCTGAGGGCTCTCCCTGTGTGCCCCCAGGCGGAGCTGATCAGCAAACAGGCCCAGGAGAGGTTCGAGCTGAGCGAGAGCTGCGCGGAGCGCGCGGGGCTGCGCGGGGCCGCGGGGGAGCAGCTCAGCTTCGCCGCCGGGCTCGTGTACTCCCTGAGCCTGCTCCAGGCCACGCTCCACAAATACGAGCAGTGAGTACCTGCGCCCCCAGTGCCACCCCCACGGCCTCTGGGAGCCGAGTCGCAGGGCCTTGGGGGGCCGGGCTGGAAAAGAGAGTTGGGATCCCCCTTATTGCCTTGGGAGGGGTCACTTCTCAATGACCCTCCTTGTGTCCCCCCGAGAGGTGACATGGGAAGGGATTCTGGGAGCAAACCAGAATAGAAACAAGCAGCAGGATCCCCTTACTGCCTTGGGAGGGGTCAGTTCTCTGTGCCCCCCTTGTGTCCCCCCGGAGGTGACCCGGGAAGGGCCCAGCTCTCAGCACCCGCCGGGGCTCGGCTGTGCCTCTGTCCCAAGGCCAGCAGCACCTCGGGGCTCCCACTTCCCCTGTCCTGCCCAGAGGTGCACCCCAGCCCCTTTCTGACTGTCCCTGTGCCCCAGGGCCCTCAACAAGTGCAGTGTGGAGGTGTACAAGAAGGTGGGCACCCTGTACCCCGAGATGAGCGTCCACGAGCGCTCCCTGGACTTCCTGATCGAGCTGCTCCACAAGGACCAGCTGGACGAGACCGTCAACGTGGAGCCGCTCACCAAAGCCATCAAGTACTACCAGGTGGGGCTGGGGGACACGGGGACAGGTGCCACCTCACCTGTTGGGTGTCCTGCCCGGGATCCATCGCTCACAGGGCACATGGATCAGCTGGGCTTTGGCTCCTTGGCAGCCCTTTCCTTCGGGTGTCCTCACCCAGGACACCCAGGACTGGGGCTGTGTCCCCTGGGGCCGTGTCCCTGCACCGTGTCCCCGGGGATGTGGTTCTCCCATCCCACATTCCTGTACCTCACCTGCAGGCCAGGTTGGCTGACCTGTGGAATTAAGAACCACCTGCTCTTTTGGGGGGGTCTCTGGTGGGGTCACTGCACAAATTGTCACTTCCAGTTAAAAACTGGGCTAAACCCTCGAGGTTTGGGGTTTGTTGAGGGTTCTCTTGTTGGGTTGTTCTCCTGCACGTGTGGGAACAATCCTGCCATTCCCACAGCACCTGTACAGCATCCACCTGGCTGACCAGGCTGAGGACTGCACCCTGCAGCTGGCTGACCACATCAAGGTGAGAGGGGACCCCGACCCTTCCCTGATCCCTGGTCTCTGCCTTTGTGCCCCCCAGGATCCCTCTGGGAGCTGAGGTGCCCCTGCTGCCCCTTTCCCAGTGCAGTAGCTCTTCCCCAGTGGTGGCATGAGGGCTCTGGGGTCAGGAGGGGGGACATGGGGACAGGATGGATGAGAAGAGGGAGGGGAGCATGGAGACCCTCGTGTCTGGGGGGCAGGGTGTATCCCAGAGCTCCTGAAGGAATGATCACTGTTCTGCTCCCCACAGAGTGAAACCAAAATAGCCTGACTGCCTCAGCCCATTTCCCTGGGCCTGAAAATCCCAGGGTGGTGGGAGGGGCCATCCTGGAATTCCTGGGGCCCCAGTGTGCCCCAGTTTGCCCCAGTTTGCCCCAGTGTGCCCCAGTGTGCCCCAGTGTGCCCCAGAGCCCTCCCTGACCCATGCTCGTGCCCACAGTTCACCCAGAGTGCCTTGGACTGCATGGGGGTGGAGGTGTGTCGGCTCCGGGCCTTCCTCCAGGTAGGACCTTCCTCCAGGTAGGACCTGCTGGGAAGGCTGTGTGTGTGTGTGCCAGCTCCCTGCTGTCCCTGTGCCTGAGGTCCCTCTGTGTCCCCGTGCCCCTCTGAGGTCCCTCTGTGTCCCCATGTCCCTCTGTTCCTGTGTCCCTCTGACTGAAGTTCCTCCTCTCCCCTTTCCCCTCTAAGGTCCCTCCGTGTCCCTCTGAGGTCCCTCTCTATCCCAATGTCCTTCTTAGATCCCTGTGTGTCCCCATGTCCCTCTGTCCCCATGTCCCTCTGAGATCCCCGTGTGTCCCTGTGTCCCTCTGAGATCCCCGTGTGTCCCCGTGTCCCTCTGAGACCCCCGTGTGTCCCTGTGTCCCTCTGAGATCCCCGTGTGTCCCTGTGTCCCTCTGTCCCCATGTCCCTCTGAGATCCCCGTGTGTCCCCGTGTCCCTCTGAGACCCCCGTGTGTCCCCGTGTCCCTCTGAGGTGCCCCTGTGTCCCCAGGCCGGGCAGGAGGCAGCAGACCTGGCCATCCTGCTCAAGGACCTGGAGACGTCCTGCAGCGACATCCGCCAGTTCTGCAAGAAGATCCGTCGCCGGATGCCGGGCACGGATGCGCCGGGAATTCCCGCGGCCCTGGGCTTTGGAACACAGGTGAGCAGGGCAGGGACCCCCCTCACCACAGACTGGGAGCTGTGGGATGGACTGGGCAGCAGCAAACGCCCTGTGGAAGCTGAGCAGCAGCTCAGGGCAGAGGGAAATGGTGTGAGCTGAGCTGGGATCACGGAATCAGGGAATGGTTTAGGTTGGAAAATCCCGCTTAGTCCATTGAGTCCAGCCATTCCCCAGCACTGCCCAGGCCACCCCTGACCGTGTCCCCAAGTGCCACATCCACAGGGTGTTAAATCCCCCCGGGGATGGGGACTCCCCCCTGCCCTGGGCAGCTGTGCCAGGGCTGCACAGCCCTTTCCAGGAGGAATTTTCCCAGTATCCAACCTGAGCCTCCCCTGGCACAGCTGGAGGCCTTTCCCTCTCCTCCTGTCCCTTGTTCCCTGGCAGCAGAGCCCGACCCCCCCCAGATCCCCCCTCCTGTCAGGGGGTTGCAGAGCCAGAAGGTCCCCCCTGAGCCTCCTTTTCTCCAGGCTGAGCCCCCCCAGCTCCCTCAGCCCCTCCTGCTGCTCCAGCCCCTTCCCAACTCTGTTCCCTGGACACAGACGGACATGGTGTCTGTGGGCTTTGTGTTCCCAGCTGGGCTGGGGGTCTGGGCTCACACCTGCCTCTCTCCATCCCTCAGTTATTCTCCCCTATCCCGATGTTTCCCCCCTCCCAGTGACATTCCCTGAGCTGGGCAGGATCCCAGCCCGGGGGGAATTGTGTTCCCAGAGCCGTGCCCTTCCCTGCCATCCCGTTCCCTGTTGCCGTGCCCTTCCCTGCCATCCCGTTCCCTGTTGCCGTGCCCTTCCCTGCCATCCCGTTCCCTGTTGCCGTGCCCTTCCCTGCCATCCCGTTTCCTGGAGCTGTGCCATTCCCTGCCATCCCGTTCCCTGTTGCCGTGCCCTTCCCTGCCATCCCGTTCCCTGTTGCCGTGCCCTTCCCTGCCACCCCGTTCCCTGTTGCCGTGCCCTTCCCTGCCATCCCGTTCCCTGTTGCCGTGCCCTTCCCTGCCATCCCATTCCCTGTTGCCGTGCCCTTCCCTGCCACGCCGTTTCCCCGCAGGTGTCGGACACGCTGCTGGAGTGCCGCAAGCACCTCACCTGGGTGGTGGCCGTGCTGCAGGAGGTGGCCGCAGCCGGGGCCCAGCTCATCGCGCCCCTGGCCGAGACCGAGGGGCTGCCGGCCCCCCGCCTGGAGGAGCTGGCCTTCAAAGTCAGCGAGCAGGTGGGGCCGGGGGCGGCTCCGGGGCTCAGCCCGCTGGGAACGAGCCGGGAATGCCGCTGGGAAAGGCCAGGCGGGGGGTGCGGCCCCTGCCCGTGCTGTCTGTCCCTGCGGCTCCGGGGGATGGGGTGGAATTCCAGCCTGTGTGAGCAGGGCAGGGACACCACAGCCACAGACTGCAGCTGGGGGAGGGACTGGGCAGCAGCAAGTGCCCTGTGGAGGCTGAGCAGCAGCTCAGGGGAGCAGTGGGAGCTGGGCTGGGCTGGGGCAGTGGGAGCTGGGCTGGGATCTGTGAGCTGAGCTGGGATCTGTGAGCTGAGCTGGGATGGGGCAGTGGGAGCTGAGCTGGGATCTGTGAGCTGAGCTGGGATCTGTGAGCTGAGCTGGGATCTGTGAGCTGAGCTGGGATCTGTGAGCTGAGCTGAGATGGGGGCAGTGGGAGCTGAGCTGGGATGGGGGCAGTGGGAGCTGAGCTGGGATGGGGGCAGTGGGAGCTGAGCTGGGATGGGGGCAGTGGGAGCTGAGCTGGGATGGGGGCAGTGGGAGCTGAGCTGGGATCTGTGAGCTGAGCTGGGATCTGTGAGCTGAGCTGGGATCTGTGAGCTGAGCTGAGATGGGGGCAGTGGGAGCTGAGCTGGGATGGAGCAGTGTGAGCTGAGCTGGGATGGGGGCAGTGGGAGCTGAGCTGGGATCGGGGCAGTGGGAGCTGAGCTGGAATCTGTGAGCTGAGCTGGAATGGGGCAGTGGGAGCTGAGCTGGGATGGGGCAGTGGGAGCTGAGCTGGAATGGGGCAGTGGGAGCTGAGCTGGGATCGGGGCATCCTGGAATGGTTTAGGTTGGAAAATCCCTCTGAGCCCATCGAGTCCAACCATTCCCCAGCACTGCCAGGGCCAGCACCACATGGAATATCTCTTCCATATTCCCACATCCCATAGAGGGGAATGATTATGGGGGATTCTTGTAGGAAGTGAGAAGGTCCCCCCGAGCCTTGTTTGAGCCCCCCCAGCTCCCTCAGCCATTCCTGGTGCTCCAGCCCCTTCCCCAGCCCCTTCCCTGGACACGACGGATGTGGAGTCTCTGGGTTTTGTGCTGATTTTATTGTAATTGTGGTGAAGGGACAAGGGGTGGATTTTGTGTAAATTGCCCCACTTTGGTTCAGTGTTGGGATGATTTTGATGATTATTTTGATTTTGGTGGGGGGAATTTTTTTGGTTTGGTTTGGTTGGTTTTGTTGATGGAAGGGAAGGTGTGTGATGGGTGTGGATTTTAATGGTAATTCCTAAATATCAGAGGGACATTCCTGGACATCAGAGGGACATTCTTAAACATCAGAGGGACATTCTTAAACATCAGAGGGATATTCTTAAACATCAGAGGGACATTCCTGAGCATCAGAGGGAAACCCCGGCTGTGGGGTGTGGGAAGGGGGTTGTCCTGGGGGCTGTGAGCATGGCCCAGGGGTCCAGCCATGTCCTTCCCGCCCTTCCCAGATCTATGGCTCGCCAGGGATCAATCCCTATGAGTGCCTGAGGCAGTCCTGCAGCATCCTCATGGCCACCATGAACAAGATGGCCACGGCCATGCAGGAGGGCGAGTACGACGCCGACCGCCCGCAGAACAAGGTGGGTCCGGCCGTGCCCCGGCACCAGCCACGGGCCCTGCCCTGCCAGGAGGGACGTGGGCAGGGAGCTGGGATCCCATCCCTGCCATCCCAACCCGCCCTGTCCCGCTGTCCCAGCCCACGCCCCCGGCAGAGCTCCGGGCAGCCGCGCTCCGGGCCGAGATCACGGACGCCGAGGGGCTGGGGCTGAAGCTGGAGGACAGGGAGACGGTCATCAAGGAGCTGAAGAAGTCCCTCAAGATCAAGGTAAGGTGTTCCTTACTGGTCCCTGCCTGTTCCTTACTCATCCCTGCCTTCCTGGCTATTTGTCGCTAATCCCTGCCTGTTCCTCACCCATCCCTACCTGTTCCTCACCCATCCCTGCCTGTTCCTCACCCATCCCTGCCTGTTCCTCACCCATCCCTGCCTCCCTGGCTGCTGTGGGAGTCACCTCCCTGCTCAGGGTGGCTTGTTACCTGTGGAGCTGATGATCCCAAATCCCAGCCAGATCTCCTGGGGATGTTCTTCCTGTGGGCAGGGAGGTACTACCTTCCAGATCCTACCCAGGCCTCTCCCCATGATGTGTTGGGATGCTCAGGGTCAGACTGGGATCTGTTCCTGGGTTCCAGCCGTGGGTTCTGGTGATTTTGGGGCTCCCCCAGCTCCCGGAGCTCCCTGATTCCCTCCCTGCTGCTCCAGGGCGAGGAGCTCAGCGAGGCCAACGTGCGGCTTAGCCTTCTGGAGAAGAAGCTGGACAGCGCATCCAAGGATGCAGATGATCGTGTGGAAAAGATCCAGACGAAGCTGGATGAGACCCAGACACTGCTCAAAAAGAAGGAGAAGTGAGTGTGGGATGGGCTGGGGATGTGGAGCTGCTGGAGAGAGTCCAGAGGAGGCCCCGGAGCTGCTGCCAGGGCTGGAGCCCCTCTGCTCTGGAGCCAGGCTGGGAGAGCTGGGGGGGTTCCCTGGAGAAGAGAAGGCTCCAGGGAGAGCTGAGAGCCCCTGGCAGGGCCTGAAGGGGCTCCAGGAGAGCTGGAGAGGGACTGGGGACAAGGCCTGGAGGGACAGGACAGGGGGTCCTGGGCTGCAGCATCCCTGGCTCAGCCACCCCTCCGTGTGCCCTTCCCAGGGAGTTTGAGGAGACCATGGACGCTCTCCAGGCCGACATCGACCAGCTGGAGTCGGAGAAGGTGGAGCTGAAGCAGCGGCTGAACAACCAGTCCAAGCGGACGATCGAGGGGCTCCGGGGGGGCCCGGCCTCGGGCGTCGCCTCCATCGTGTCCGGCATCGCCGGCGGTGAGGGGCCGGAGCGGGAACGGGGACTCCTCGGGTGGGAAGGGTGCTCCCACAGCTGCCCTGGGCAGGCAGGGCAGGGGGCACCTCCATGGAGCCACCCGGGGTGTCCCTGCATGGGATGGTCCCTGGAGCCATCCGGGGTGTCCCTTTGGCAGGATGGTCCCTGGAGCCACCCGGGGTGTCCCTGCATGGGATGGTCCCTGGAGCCACCCGGGGTGTCCCTTTGGCAGGATGGTCCCATGGGATCCGTGCCTGCTGGGGCTCTCCTGGGCAGGGATGGGTGCTGGAGCTCTGCTGCTCAAAGTGTCTACAAAACCCCCCTGGAGCAGGAGCAGGTGTTTGGTGTCTGGGGGGCTCTGGCTGCAGGACAATGTGTGACCTCTGGAACAGAGCTGGGGTGTCCTTCAGGAATGACCAGGTGGCCATGGAGCAGCCTGGCCTGTGGCCCCAGTGTGGCAGGGACCTGGTGGGTCTGCAGCCTGAGCCTTTGGCCCTGATCTGGGATGGGTGACACCTGGGTGAGCATCCTCTGCATGCAGGATGCAGCATCCTCTGGATGCAGCAGCCCTGGGATACAGCATCCTCTGGATGCAGCAGCTCTGGAATACAGTATCCTCTGGATGCAGCAGCTCTGGAATACAGCATCCTCTGGATGCAGCAGCCCTGGAATACAGCATCCTCTGGATGCAGCAGCCCTGGAATACAGCATCCTCTGGATGCAGCAGCCCTGGAATACAGCATCCTCTGGATGCAGCAGCCCCTGTCCCTCCGCAGCCTCTCCCGTGTCCCCACATCCCCAGCCCTGGCTCCCGGGACACTGCTGGCACGTTCTCACTCCCAGAGGAGCAGGAGCAGCCCAGGAGCTCTGTGCCATTCCCCCAGGTCCTGCTGGGGTCACTCCCAGCTGCTGGGATGTTGCTCCCAGAGCTGGGAATGGGATGAGCCCTGGACGGGGTCATGGGGAATGGGAGCTGCTCCAGCCCCAGCTCCTTTCCCACCCAATCCAGGGCTTTAATCCTGTTTTTATTTGTCTCTCCCTGTGCTGCAGAGGAACAGCAGCGAGGTACAGACACACCCAGTGCATGAGGGGGGAAAGGTGTCCCCGGGTGCCCAAATCCCTGGGTTTGGGAGCAGGGGAAGGATCCGGGTCCTCCCCAAATGCTGCCTACCCTGGGAGCTGCTGGCTGGTGCCTCCCGGGAGACTGGGAAGGGAGGGATGAGAGTGGGACTGTGGTGGGGGCAGAGTGGGGTGACTCCCACCTGGAGAGCTGGGTCCCTGGAGCGCCTGGCACAGCCCCCACCCTCGGGAAGGGGCACTGGGAATGCTGAGGGGGGGGGTGTGCCGGGGACCTCTCCAGGGAAGTGCCACGTGTTGGGAATGGTTCTGTCGGTGCCTGGGCACACCTGGCAGCCGCCGTGTCCCTGTGCCCGGTGCCACCACCCCGGGTGACACTGGTGCCTGTCCCTCCCTCCCCTCCAGGTGTGGGTGCCGGGCAGGTGCCGGGGGGCGGCTCCGGCCCCGTGCAGGTGAAGGACTCTCCGCTGCTGCTGCAGCAGATCGACGCCCTGCAGCTCTCCCTGAAGCACCTCAAGAACGAGAACAACATGCTCAAGGTGGGGGGCTGGGCTCAGAGGGGTGGGGGGTGTCCAGGGGTATCATGGGATGTGGTCTGGGTGGGATGAGCCTGTGTGTCCAGGGGCATCCCTGGGTGTCCAGGGGCATCCCTGGGTGTCCCAGGCCTTCCCTGGGTGTCCAGGGGCATCCCTGGGTGTCCCAGGCCTTCCCTGGGTGTCCACAGGCATCCCTGGGTGTCCCAGGGCTTCCCTGGGTGTCCAGGGGCATCCCTGGGTGTCCCAGGCCTTCCCTGGGTGTCCACAGGCATCCCTGGGTGTCCCAGGCCTTCCCTGGGTGTCCAGGGGCATCCCTGCTCCCACCCCTGGGAGATCCACGCTCTGCTGGCTCTGGTGGAGTTTTATCCCCCAGTTTTCCGTTTTTATCCCGTTTTTCCACCCGGCTGCTCCTCGCAAACCTTTCCCTGGCATTCCCCGTGTCCCTGCCGCAGGGTGCCCAGATGAAGATGGAGCTGGCCAGCCTGGCCCCGCTGCAGGTGCCGCGGGTGGCCCTGCCCCGGGAGCGCCCCGGGGAGGGGCTGCCCACGCAGACCCTGTTCCGCAAGACCACCCAGCTCCTGGAGACCCTGTACCAGCTCAGCGCCAACGCCAAGGTGCTGGACATGAGGCAGAACAAGTCCAGTACGTCCTACACAGGCATTCCCGAGGGAATGACGGGGGGGCTGCGGCACGGGGGGCTCGGCCATGGGCTGGGGGCATCACTGCACCAACCTGAGCAGGTCAAACCCCCCAAATCCCCCCAGCACCAACCTGAGCAGGTCAAACCCCCCAAATCCCCCCAGCACCAACCTGAGCAGGTCAAACCCCCCAAATCCCCCCAGCACCAACCTGAGCAGGTCAAACACCCCAAATCCCCCCAGCACCAACCTGAGCAGGTCAAACACCCCAAATCCCCCCAGCACCAACCTGAGCAGGTCAAACACCCCAAACCCCCTGAAACCCCCCGGTAACAACCTGAAGAGGTCAACCCCCCCCCGTACCAACCCAAGGAGGTCAAAACCCAGCAATTCCAACCCCCCAAAAACCCCCAGTACCAATCTGAGGTCAAAACCTCCCCGAAGCCCCCCTGGGACCAACCTGAGGAGGTGAGACCCCCTCAAGCCCCCAGTACCCACCCCAAACCCCCCTCTGTACCAATTTGAGGAGTTCAAATTCCCCCAAGCCCCTCTGTACCCCCTGAGGGAGTCATGCCTGCCTTGCCATGTCCGTGTCCCACATATCCTGTGCCATCCCTGGTGCTATGTGTGTGTCCCATCCCATCTCACACCATCCCTGGTACTGTGTGTGTGTCCCATCCCATCCCACACCATTCCTGGTGCTGTGTCCCATCCCATCCCACACTGTCCCTGCACCATGTCCCTGTCCCATTGCATCCCACACCATCCCCTGTGCCGTGGCCCATCCCATCCCACACCGTCCCTGGTGCCGTGTCCCTGTCCCATCCCACACCATCCCCTGTGCCGTGGCCCATCCCATCCTCTCCCACACCGTCCGTGGTGCTGTGTCCCTGTCCCACACACCCCACACCATCCCTGTGCCGTGTCCCATCCCATCCCACACCGTCCCTGGTGCTGTGTCCCTGTCCCATCCCACACCGTCCCTGTGCCGTGTCCCTGTCCCATCCCACACCGTCCCTGTGCCGTGTCCCATCCCATCCCATCCCACACCGTCCCTGTGCCGTGTCCCTGTCCCATCCCACACCGTCCCTGTGCCGTGTCCCTGTCCCACACACCCCACACCATCCCTATGCCGTGTCCCTGTCCCATCCCACACCGTCCCTGTGCCGTGTCCCTGTCCCATCCCACACCGTCCCTGTGCCGTGTCCCTGTCCCATCCCACACCGTCCCTGTGCCGTGTCCCATCCCCTCCCGCACTGTCCCGTTCCCGCAGCCCGCAGTTCCTCGGCGCGCCTCCTGGAGCAGACAGCTCGGCTCTGCGCCCTCAAGAACACCATCGATGCCCTGAAGGTGAGGAGGGGCCTTCCCCAGGGTGGGGGCCCGGTGGCACCCCCTGCCCAGTCTCCCCGGGCCCCAGGCTGGGTGGGGGGGGGTCACATCTCAGGGCAGCCCCGTGGCTGGGCCTGGGGGCTTCTCAGTGCAGCCCCTTCCCGTTCCCGTTCCAAAACAGTCGGGTCTGATCCCTCTGGCTTGTGCCCGGGGATGCAGGGAGGGCAGGGGGCTCTCTGGGGTGGCAGGGGGTCTGTGGGTTGGGCAAGAGGCTTCCTGAGGCAGGGGAGGGCTCTGTGGGGCGGGTGAGGGGCTCCGTGGGGCAGTTGTGGTGGTGACAGTGCCGTCCCCCCCAGGATGACACGCTGAGGGAGATGGTGCAGCAGCAGCCGGGCGCCGGAGTCAGCACCACCTTCGGCACCTTCCCCTCCTCCTCCTTCCTCAAGGTGAGACCCTGATCCCCAGGGATCCCCCAAATCCCCAGGGACCCCTGATCCCCAGAGATACCCCAAATCCCCAGGGATCCCCATCCCCAGGGACCTCCATCCCTAGGGATCCCCCCAATCCTGAGAGCCCCCTGATCTCAAGGGACCCTTGTTCCTGAGGGATCCCCAGTCCCAAGGAACACCAACCCCGTGGGATTCCCCAATCCCGAGGAATCCTGACTCCAAGGAACCCCAGATCCTGAGGGACCCCAGTCCTAAGAGACCCCCAATCCAGAGGGTCTCTGATCCCAAAGGACCCCCAATCCTAATGAACCCCAGTCTCGAGGGAACCCCCCAATGCCAAGGCACTCCCGTTCCCGAGGGACTCCGATTCCCAAGGGATGGGGCGGGTCAGGACTCCCAGCTCCTCCCACGGGGCTCAGCCCGTCCCGGGGGTCGCGGGGGGGATGCGGTGGCTGGGTGGGCCCCCCGCGTGCGGGATGGGGGTGCCCGGGGTGCCTCACACCCTGTCCCGCAGGCCAAGCAGGAGCAGGCGCAGGGCCCGGCGCTGTGCGGGCGGGTGTCGTTCCCGTGCCCCCCGGGGCAGGGCCAGGCGCACCGGCTGCTGCTCACCCCGGACCTGCTGCAGCACCTCCGACAACACTTCGTCGCCTGAGAGTCCCCCGGAACGGGATGAGGGTCCCCTGCGCCCCCCCTCCGCCCCCCGGGGACCCCCCACTGCCTCCCCCGGCCCCACTCGCGGGTGGAGCTCGAGCCGCTTCCCCCGGGGGGATCCGGGACCCCCCCTCCTGCTCTCAGACACTACAGACCCCGGGATCCCCCCGGCTGGGGCCGTCCCGGGGGGGCCGGAGCCCCCCGCGCCCCCCTGTGCCCCGGGCCGGGGCTGCGACCCCCCCGCGCTCCTGCTCTCCAATAAAATGCCCTGAACCTGAACCCGCCCGCGGACCCTGCACCGGCACTGGGGGGGACACGGCGGGGACGGGGGTTCGCAGCACACCGGGGGTCCCAGGAGGGGTCCGAGAAGGACACTGGGGGGCCCGCGATGGGAGCGGGGGACAGTGGGGGCTCCCAGCAGGGGCACTGGGGGGCACAGGGGAATACTGGGGCAACACGGAGGGGTCCGAGGGGGGCACTGGGGACCACGGAGGGGGACTGGGAGGGCACTGGGGGGCACAGGGAGACCCGGAGTGGGACCAGAGCAGCTCTGGCCGTCTCGGGATGGGACCGGGGACAGTTGGGGTCCCGAGTGGGGGCACATTTGGGGTCTCATCTGGGGTCCCATTTAGGGTCCCAGGGTGACACTGGGGACACATTTGGGGTCCCACTTGGGGGTCGCGGTCCCGCCACGTGCGGCCGCGCGCGCGTGGAACCGCGCGGGAAGGGGCGGGGCCGGCGCGGGCGGCGGCTCCCATTGGCCCACGCGCAGGAAAGGGCGGGACGAAACGCATCTCCCCGAGTCTGATTGGCAGGAGCGGCAAAGGGAGGCGGGACCTCCCTGTCCTCAATCTGATTGGCTGCGGGGCGGATCCATCAGTGACACCCCTGCGGTGATTGGCGGTGGGTCGGGGCGCGGGCGCTGATTGGGGGCGGTGGAAGTGGGCGGGGTTCCGGTCTGTGTGGGGGCGGCATTTCCTGACGGCGGCGGCAGGAGGAGGAGGATGGTGAGGGCCGGGCGGGCCGCGCCGCATCCAGCGGCATCGGGGACGGGCGGGGACGGGGGGCCGCGGGGCCGCACCGGGATGGCGGGGAGCGGGGCCGGGCCGGGGGGAGCGGCGGGCGCAGGGCATGGGGGGCGCGGCCCCCGGTGAGCGCGGCCCCCGGTGAGCGCGGCCCCCGGTGAGCGCGGCCCCCGGTGAGCGCGGCCCCCGGTGCCGCCGCAGGTGCTGCTGCACGTGCTGTTCGAACATGCGGCCGGGTACGCGCTGTTCGCCGTGCGCGAGGTGGAGGAGATCGGGCTGCAGCTGCCGCAGGTACGGGGCGGGAGCGGGGACAGCGGGGAACGGGAACGGGGCGGGGAGCGGGGAACGGGAATGAGAACGGGAACAGGAGCGAGAAGGGGGGCGGGGAGGAACGGGAGCGGTGTATAAGAGGAGCGGTGTATAAGAGGAGCGGTGTATAAGAGGAGCGGTGTATAACGGGAGCGGTGTATAAGAGGAGCGGTGTATAAGAGGAGCGGTGTATAACGGGAGCGGTGTATAACAGGAGCGGTGTATAACGGGAGCGGGCAGCGGGAGGGCCGGGAACGGGAGGGAGTGGACCGGGATTGGGGGGACCCGCGGGGAGGAGCCGACCCCGTGCGGGGGGAGCGGTCCGTGTGCCCGGGGGGTCGCCCCCCGGGGCGTTCCCGCCTCCCGGATGACCCGGTGCCCGGCCCCCTGGCCGTGTCCCCCTGCCCAGGTGGAGGACAGTGTCCTCACGATCGGCAAGTTCCACAACATGGTGAAGCTCGTGGCGTTCTCGCCGTTCCGGTCGGCGCAGAGCGCCCTGGAGAACATGAACGCTGTGTCCGAGGGTGAGTTGGGGTCTGGGGGGCACAGGGACCCTCCCGCGGCCCCCCCTGATCCCCCGATGTCCCACAGGGGTCCTGCACGAGGACCTGCGGCTGCTGCTGGACACGGCGCTGCCCCCCAAGAGGAAGAAGGTGGTGCTGGGGGTGGGCGACGCCAAGATGGGGGCGGCCGTGCAGGAGGAGCTGGGGGTGCAGTGCCAGACCGGGGGCGTCGTGGCTGAGCTCATGCGGGGTGAGTGGGGACGGGGGACACCCCGGGGGGGCTGCCATGGGGCTGGGGGGGCCATTGGGGGTGTGCTGGGGGCTGTCCTTGGACCTGACCCTGAGCCGCACACAGTGACACCTCTGTCGCCGTGTGGTGGCACCTCTGCCCCTCCCTGTCCCCATGTGATGAGCCCTCTGTCCCCCACACAGGTGTCACAGGTGGTGACACCTGTGACACCCCTCTGCCCTGCATGGTGTCATCCCTGTCCCCCCACAGTGACCCCTTTTCCCTGCCTGGTGATGTCTGGGTCCTACACGGTGATAGCTCAGTTCCCACATTGGGTGACCCCTGCCCCCCCGGTGACCCCTGCCCCCCCGGTGACCCCTGCCCCCCTGGTGACCCCCGTTCCCCGGTGTCCCGCAGGGATCCGGCTGCACTTCCCGGTGCTGGTGCGGGGCCTCACGGCGCAGTCGGCGGCCAAGGCCCAGCTGGGGCTCGGCCACAGCTACTCCCGGGCCAAGGTGAAGTTCAACGTGCACCGTGTGGACAACATGATCATCCAGTCCATCAGCCTGCTGGACCAGCTGGACAAGGACATCAACACCTTCTCCATGCGCGTCCGGTGAGCGGGGAGGGGTCCGGGGGGTCTGGGGGTCCCGTCTCCCCTCGCTTACCGCAGGCAGCTGCTGCTCCGGCCGCCTGTACAGACCGGGGAGCAACAGCACAGCCCCCGGGGCCACCGGCCGGGCCACGGGCCATGGCGGGGACCTGGGGGGACATGGGGAACTGGGGGGGACATGGGGGGGCACAGGGACATGGGGGGAACATGGGGGGCCACAGGGAGATGGGGGAGCCATGGGGGGACACAGGGCCATGGGGGGAACATGGGGGGACACAGGGCCATGGGGGGACCATGGCGGGGAGCTGGGGGGACACGGGGACATGGGGGGAACATGGGGGGCCACAGGGAGATGGGGGAGCCATGGGGGGACACAGGGCCATGGGGGTCCGTGGGTCCGGGTGTGAGTGCTGAGCCCGTCCCTGTCCCGCAGGGAGTGGTACGGGTACCACTTCCCCGAGCTGATCAAGATCGTCCCCGACAACTCCCTGTACTGCCGGGTGGCCAAATTCATTGGGAACCGGCGGGAGCTGAGCGAGGAGAGCCTGGAGGGGCTGGAGGAGATCGTCATGGACAGCGCCAAGGCCCAGGCCATCCTGGAGGCCTCGCGCTCCTCCATGGGTGAGGGGGGCTCTGGGGGGGCACGGGGGTCACGGCTGTGGGGTCACGGCTGCAGCTCACCCCGTGCCCCCCCAGGGATGGACATCTCCCCCCTGGACCTCATCAACATCGAGAGCTTCTCGCGCCGCGTGATCTCGCTGTCCGAGTACCGGCGGGGGCTGCAGGAGTACCTGCGCTCCAAGATGAGCCAGGTGGCCCCCAGCCTGTCCGCCCTCATCGGGGAGGTGGTGAGTGTCCTGGGACCCCCGGCACCCCTCGGCCACGGAGATGATGTCAGAGTGAATCTGTCAATCCACTGAGCAGAGCTGCTGACACCTCACTGCTGATCCCTGGCCTGGGGGGGCTCTGTGTGCCCTGGGGTGGGCTGTGTGACCTGAGGGGGACTCTGGGTGCCCTGGGGGAACGGAGGGGGACCTCTGTGTGCTCTGTGGGGAGCTGCATGTGTGCCCTGGGTGAGGTCTGTTGTGTGCCCTGGGTGAGATCTGTGTGTGCCCTGGGGGGTCTGTGTGTGTCCCTGGGTTGTCTCTGTGTCCTGTGGTGGGCTCTCTGTGTGTGTGTGTGCCCTGGGTGAGATCTGTGTGTGCCCTGGGTGAGATCTGTGTGTGCCCTGGGTGAGATCTGTGTGTGCCCTGGGGGGTCTGTGTGTGTCCCTGGGTTGTCTCTGTGTCCTGTGGTCAGCTCTGTGTGTGTGTGTGTGCCCTGGGTGAGATCTGTGTGTGCCCTGGGTGGACTGTGGGAGCCATAACCCCCTGTGTTGCTCCCCAGGTGGGTGCCCGGCTCATCTCTCACGCCGGCAGCCTGACGAACCTGGCCAAGTACCCGGCGTCGACGGTGCAGATCCTGGGGGCCGAGAAGGCCCTGTTCAGGTACCGCCGGGTGGTCGCGGTGATGGCGGGGCCGGGGCCGCGGCTGTGACGCGCCGGGGCTGGCGGGGGTGAGCAGCCGGGCCCAGTCTGAGCGACCACCGCGGCTGCGGGGCCAGCCCGGGGCTCCCCGAGGTCAGCGGGGCTGGGGGGGCCAGGGGAGGGGAGGGGGCTGTCCCAGGGGCTGTCACACCCGGGGGGGCTGAGAGAAGGGGCTGTGACACTTGGGGGAGCTGAGAGAAGGGGCTGTCACACCCGGGGCTGACAGAAGGGGCTGTCACACCTGGGGCTGAGAGAAGGGGCTGTCACACCCGGGGGGGCTGAGAGAAGGGGCTGTCACACCCGGGGGGCTGTCCCAGGGGCTGTCACACCCGGGGGGGCTGAGAGAAGGGGCTGTCACACCCGGGGGGCTGACAGAAGGGGCTGTCCCATGGGCAAAGTGGGTGCTGCTGGCGGAGGGGGTGAGTGGGGGCTCTGTCTGGGGGTCCCTGACACCCCTGACCCCTCGCAGGGCTCTGAAGACACGCGGGAACACCCCCAAGTACGGGCTCATCTTCCACTCCACCTTCATCGGGAGAGCGGCCGCCAAGAACAAGGGGCGCATCTCGCGGTACCTGGCCAACAAGTGCACCATCGCCTCCCGCATCGACTGCTTCTCGGGTGGGTCGGGGGGCACAGGGGGTGGGACAGACCTGCCAACAAGGGCACCATCGCCTCCCGCATCGACTGCTTCTCGGGTGGGTCGGGGGGCACGGGGGGCACGGGGGGTGGGACAGACCTGCCAACAAGGGCACTGTCACCTTGTGCATCGACTGCTTCTCGGGTGGGTCGGGGGGCACGGGGGACACTGTCACTTTGTGCATCGACTGCTTCTCGGGGGCACAGCCGGGGTGGGGTTCGGGGCCGCTCTGCCGTGATGGTACCATTTTTCGTCAGCAGCATCTCACACCCGTGTGAATGGTGACTCCGTTGGGCTGAGCAGAGCCGGGGGGCGCAGGGGGCCTGCGGGGGTTCAGGGGGCAGGAGGGGGCTGACCCTGTCCCCTCCCCTCCCCTCTCCAGAGGTCCCCACCAGCGTGTTCGGGGACAAGCTGCGGGAGCAGGTGGAGGAGCGCTTGGCCTTCTACGAGACCGGGGAGCCCCCCCGGAAGAACCTGGAGGTGATGAAGGAGGCCGTGGTGGAGGTGAGCGGGTGTTGGGGGGCCATGGGGGTGGAGGTGCTGGGGATGAAGAGTGGTAGGAATGAGGGAGGAGATGGTGGGGGTTGAGGTACTGGGGGGAGGAAGAAGGTGGAGGTGAGACTGCAGGGAGGGGTGGAGGTGGGGGGGGCTGCAGGGGCGATGGACAAGGATGTGGAGAGGAAGTGCTGGGGGGATGGAGAGGGAGGTGGATGTGCTGGGGGGTGGAGGAGGCGGTGATAGTGGTGAGGTGTGAAGGTGAGGGCCCGTGGTGTCGGAGGTGATGTCACTGTGCCAACCTGACCCGCTGTGGAGGCAAAAGACTGATTTAATGAGTCTGATCCGACCAGTGCCGGGGGTGGAGACGGGCCCTGGGACCCTCCCCACGCTGATGCCCCCCATGTGTCCCCCAGGCCAACGAGGTGGTGGCTGAGGTGAAGAGGAGGCAGGAGAAGAAGGAGAAGAAGAAGAAGAAGCGGGAGAAGCGGCGGCTGGAGGCCCTGGCAGCGGCGGCCGAGGAGGCAAAGGAGGAGAACTCGGTGATGGAGACAGAGGTGAGGAGGGGGCTGGGGGTGGGACCCTCATGGGGAGCCGTGGGGTTGCCCAGACCCCACAGGGTGGGGGAGGCAGGATGGGGGGCAGAGCTCCCCCTGACCCTGGGTCTCCCATCAGGAGAACGATGTGGGGGCCAAGAAGAAGAAGAAAAAGAAGAAGCAGCAGGCAGAGGAGTTGGAGCCAGAGGCTGAGCCAGAGGAGAACGGGCTGGAGGAGGAGGAGGAGGAGGAGCAGCCCCTGCCCAAGAAGAAAAGGAAACTCACAGTGGAGCCTGAGCAGGAGGAGGAGGAGGAGAAGAAGAAGAAAAAGAAGAAGAAGAAGAAGGCAGTGGCCCAGGACTTGGAGGAGGATTAGGGAGCAGGGGCTGGAGCAGGAGCTCCAGCACAGGGACAGATGGACTGAGAGATTGAGGGACAGGAGGAGCTCGGGGTGGCCCCTTGCTGTGTCCCTGCAGTGTTCTGGGCGTGTCCTGTGGCACAGTGGCCACACTGAATGAGCTGTGGCCCCTGAGGGCCTGGGTGAGTCCTTTGGGCACCGGCAGCCCCTGGGCTGTGCCTTACAGTGTTGCCCCAGCTCCCTGTGTTCCTTCCCCGGGGGGTTTGGGTGCATGTGGGGTGTCCCTGGGCCGTGTCCCCTGCCCTGGGGGGCTTGGGCTGTGTGTGGCCCTGTCCCCCCTGTGCCGTGCAGGGGGCAGGACCTGCTCGGACTGACCAGGCCCCAATAAAGGGCTGAGGTTGTTGTGTATCCCTCCTGTCCTGGTGTGTGCCAGGGGGTGCCCTCGCTCTCCCCTCTGGCACAGGGACACGATGGCACCGTGGTCACGCCTGAGGCCACTTTATTGGAGGGAAGGAGTGATTTACCAGGTGGGCAGGGCAGGAGCCGGGAGGGCACCACCCCGGGCACTACCCCTCCAGGGCAGCTATCACGGCCTGGGTGAAATCCAGGGAGGTGGAGTAGCCCCCCATGTCCGCCGTGCGCACCTGCAAGGAGAGGGGAGGGTTAGGGAGGGGGAGGGACCCCGGCAAAGGGACCCCCAGCCCCAGCCTGGGCAGTGCCGTGGTGGGACAGGGGCCCTCGGCAGCCCCCAGACTGTCCCTGCACCCCAGGGGCTGGAGGGGGAGCCGTGGGGACACAGGGAGAGGCTGAAGCCCCCCCATGCCCCACAGAAGGCGGGGGGCATCAGACACCCCAAACTGGGTGCCCACAGGCACTGTAGACTCTAGTTCCAGCACTGCCCCCCTATTGCAGAGCAGCCCCTCCCCAGGCAGAGCTGCTCCCCAGGAGGGGATGGGGGAGCTGAGGCTGAGCCCCCCTCTCCCCCCAGCCCAGCACCCCCCAGGCTGTGACCCCCCGGGCCGGAGGGAAGCGTTGGACCCTTTATTAGCAAGCAGGAGTTACAGAGCACAGCACAATGACAGCCCAGCTCCCACCCCACAGCAACCCCAGGAGCCACAGGGACCCCTGGGCTCACACTGGGGCTGGTCCCTGGTCCCAGGAGCCACAGGGCCCCCTGTCCCTGTGCCAGCAGCAGACGGGGGGAAGGAGGGTGGGGGAGCCCTGTGGTCCCGTTTATTGCTTAAAGCTTCATGGGAATGGTGGTCCCACAGTGCCGGGGGCCCCATGGGAATGGTGGTCCCGTAGTCACGAGGGGCCATGGAATGGTGGTCCCACAGTACTGGTGGTCCCAATGTCCCTGGAAGCTGCCTGTGCGTTTGGGGCACTGCCCCGTCCCCCCCTGTCACCCCAAAGGCCCCTGAGATCCGCCCTGGCCTCCCATGGAGCCATCCCTACTGGGGGAACTGGGAGTGGGGGGACGGGGTTACTGGAGGTACTGGGCTGGGCAGGGGGGAGCCCCCATTCTCCCCGGGGGGCAGGGGGGGCCGGGGAGGGGTTTGGGGGGGCCGAGGCGCTGTGGGGCTGCCGGGGGGCCTAAGCCCCGTAGTGGGGGTGCAGGTTGTCAATGACGGACTTGACGAAGTCGGAGGTGGTGGAGTAACCGCCCAAGTCCCGAGTCCGGACCTGCAAATCCAACACAGGGAGGGGAGAAACGGGGAAACTGCTGGTGAACGAGGGAAACAGCTCCCAGAGGGACAGGAGAGGAGAGAGAGGAGCCCCTCGAGTGCCCTGGGGATGGAGCCATGGAGGGGCCCTTGAGCGCCCTGCTAGGACTTGGGGTGGGGAAAGGCCATGGAGGGTCCCCCAGCCCTGCCAGGACCTGGGGTGGGGAGAAGGCCATTGAGGGTCCCCCAGCCCTGCCAGAGGTCCCTCCCTTGCCAGCACATGACCCCGGGGACAAGTGCAGGAGAGAGGAGAGGAGAGCAGCCAGGATTCCAGCTGGAAAGAGGAAAGGAGCCAGGATTCCAGCTGGAGAGGAGCCAGAATTCCAGCTAGAAGAGAAGAGGCGCTGGAATTCCTGCTGGGAGAGGAGCTGGAATTGCAGCTGAAGAGAGGAGAGGAGCCAGAGCCCCGCCCAGGACACAGAGCAGAGTGACACAGAGCCCTGCCCGACCCACCGCCCCACACTCACTTTGCCGCCTTTGATCACCTTCTTCACCGCGTCCGAGATCACGTTGGAGTGGTGTTCCAGGCTGGGGAGGGGAGGGCAGTGGGTCAGCCCCCTGCAGCCCCCCTGCAGCCCCCCAGCAGCCCCCAGGCCCGGCCCAGCACGTACTTGAGGTGCCGCAGCATGTTGGAGGCCGACAGCAGCATGGCCGTGGGGTTGGCGATGTTCCTGCCCACGGCCTGGGCGAAGGGGTGCCGGGCACCCTGCGGGACAGAGGCCACGGTGAGGGGCCCCGTGCCACCCCCGGTGTCCCCGGGACCCCCCAGCCCCCCAGCCCAGCTCACCAGCTCGAACACGGCGTACTCGGCGCTGTAGCTCTCCCCGGGCACGACGCCCGCGCCGCCCACCAGCCCCGCCGCCAGGTTGTCCACGATGTTCCCGTACAGGTTGGGCATCACCAGCACGTCGAACTGGTACGGGTTCTGCACCAGCTGGGGGGTACGGGGGGCACGTGAGGCCCTGCACGCCTGGGGCAGCTCAGCCCACCCCCGGGACACGGCAGGGGGGGCAGAACACAGGGGGGCCTGGGGGGCTGGGTGAGCTCCAAGGTCTCCTCCAGAGCCCAACAGAGCTCCAGGAGAGCTGGAGAGGGATTTGGACAAGGGATGGAGGGACAGGGCAAGGGTCCAGGTGCAGCTTTCGGGGTTCCAGCTCCTGGGGGAGCAGCGGTGGGTGGTGCAGGAGGGCTCAGGTTTGGGGGGCTCACCTGCATGCAGCAGTTGTCGATGATCATGGTGTCGAATTTGATCTTGGGGTACAGCTCTGCCACCTCCTTACAGCACTGCAGGAACAGCCCGTCCCCCAGCTTCCTGCAGAGGGCAAACACCAGGAAGGGTTGGTGGGAAACAGGGGAATGCTTACAGCACCAGGTGCCCAACAGGAACTGCAGGTGCCCAACTGGAACTGGGGTCTGTGATAAGAGCTGGGGCTTCTGGTGCTGCTTTGTTCCTCCCCACCCAGCCCCTCTCTCCCTTTCTGCCACCTCTGAGAGGAATGTGGTTTGTGCCAGGTAAACACACCTGGAAGGACTTGGAGAGCACCATTTCCTGTCTGAAGCACTGTCAAGGCCACAAAAGGAACCTCCCAGGAGATAAAGCAGCACGGCAGGAACTTGAGGTAAGCACAGATGGCAGGAATTTACACCAGGAAGGTGCTAATTCCAGGTTTGGTCAGTTAATGCATCCCGTCAGATTCCCACATGGCAAACTGGGAAAGGAACTGACTGCTCACACACGGCACCCCAAGTCCTAGAGCATCCATGACCTCCCTGTCAGAGCTTGGGCTGTCCCCAGGTGGGAGAGGACAGCTTTGTTCTGGAGCTGCTGCACCGACCCCAGTTACCAACACCAGCTCAGCCCCAGGTCCGTGTCCCGCTCGCTGCAGGCCCTGTGACACCGCTGCCATCACACACCAGACGGGACCCCAGGGGTGTCCCCCGCCCCAGGGGCAGTGGTGTCCCCAGGCACTCACATGATGTTGGCCTTGTGCACGGCCGTGACCTTGGCCCGGCCCTTCTTGGTGGCGTAGTCGAAGGCGAACTTGGCGATGCGCTGGGACTTGGCGCGGGTGATGATCTTCAGGCACTCGATCACCCCCTTCACGCTCTGGGGGCACAGGGGTCACACGGGGGTCACACAGCACAGCCCCCCAGCAGGTCACTCTGGGGGCACAGGGGGTCACACACAGCACAGCCCCCCCAGCCCCCTCAGTGGGTCACTCTGGGGGCACAGGGGTCACACGGGGGTCACACACAGCACAGCCCCCCAGCGGGTCACTCTGGGGTCACATGGGGGGTCACACACAGCACAGCACCCCCAGCCCGTCACTCTGGAGGCACAGGGGGGTCACACGGGGGGTCACACACAGCACAGCCCCCCCAGCCCCTCAGCGGGTCACTCTAGGGGCACAGGGGGTCACACGGGGGTCACACACAGCACAGCCCCCCCAGCCCCCTCAGGGGGTCACACAGGGGGTCACACGGGGGGTCACACACAGCACAGCCCCCCCAGCCCCTCAGGGGGTCACTCTGGGGGCACAGGGGTCACACGGGGGTCACACACAGCACAGCCCCCCCAGCCCCTCAGCGGGTCACTCTGGGGGCACAGGGGGTCACACACAGCACAGCCCCCCCAGCCCGTCACTCTGGGGGCACAGGGGGTCACACAGGGGGTCACACACAGCACAGCCCCCCAGCAGGTCCCCAGCACCCCCTGGCTCGGGCTGGACAGAGTTCTGTCCCCAACAGCTGGGATTTAGGGTGAGGATGATGATGGCAACAGGCAGATGTCGTGGGGGTCGCTCGCCCCAAATTAAGGACATTTCAGTGCCCCCCCTGTGCCAGGGCACGAGAATCTGGGGGAGGACTGGCCAAAGGGGGGTCCCAGCTCACAGAATGTCCTGCCCAGGACAGAAACTGGGGGAGGCAGTTACTGCTGGGCACTGGTCAGTGGGTGGTGGGAGAGTGACCGGGCATCACTTGTTCCACCTGGGGTCCGTTCATCTCCCTCTCCTTATCACTGTATTTATTATATTGCATTTATGTAATCTATTATGTATAATGTATCATTGTCTGTATTATTCTTGTATGTATATTATAACTGTATTAACAATATTTATATTTTAGTACTAGTAGTTAGCCTGAGTATTGCTGCTCTTATTATTTTGTTTCAATTATTAAATTTTTCTTATCCCAACCCACGTTCACCTTTTCTTTCCTGTTCTCCTCCCCCTGGGGAGGGAGAGGGGGGTCCTGAGGGCTGGGGTTGACCCAGGACAACATCATGTCCTCTTGTCCCTTTTTTCTCCTGCAGCCCCCCCCTCCTCCCTGGGGCTGGGTGTGTCCATATCCCTAAAAACTCCTGTAATTCCATCACTGCTGCTCCGGGCGCTTCCACACTGTGCTCAGCATGGAATCAGGGAATCGTGGGATGGGATGGGTTGGAGAGAACTAAGAGCTCCTCCAGCCTCACCCAGGGACACCTCCCACTATCCCAGGGCTTGGACACTTCCAGAGATCCAGGGGCAGCCACAGCTTCTCTGGGAAATCCATTCCAGGGCCTCCCCACCCTCCCAGGGAGGAATCCCTTCCCAGTATCCCACCCATCCCTGCCCTCTGGCACTGGGAGCACATGTCCCTCCATCCTCGGCCCCAGTCCCTCTCCAGCTCTCCTGGAGCCCCTTTAGGCCCCGGAAGGGGCTCCAAGGTCTCCCTGGAGCCTTCCCTTCTCCAGGCTGGCCCTTCCCAGCTGTGCCAGGCTGGCTCCTGGCCCCGGGCAGTGCCCACCCGGGCAGTGCCCACCCGGGCAGTGCCCACCTCGGCAGTGCCCACCCCGGCAGTGCCCACCTCAGCAGTGCCCACCCCGGCAGTGCCCACCCTGGCAGTGCCCACCCGGGCAGTGCCCACCCCGGCAGTGCCCACCCGGGCAGTGCCCACCCCGGCAGTGCCCACCTCAGCAGTGCCCACCCCGGCAGTGCCCACCCCGGCAGTGCCCACCTCGTGCTCCAGGGAGCTGTACTCGCCCTCGGTCTGCTCGCGGATGATCACCAGGTCCAGGTTGTTGTGCCGGGTCTGGTACCCGGGCAGGCTCTTCACGTGCACCACGTTGGCAAACAGGTCCAGCTTCCGCCTGGCAGGGAGGGCAGGGCTGGGCTGGCACACGGGGACACCCCCGGGACACCCCCGGGACACCCCCAGGACCCCGGGGCAGCGGGGACACAGCGGGCAGGGTCACTCTGGGCAGGGTCACTCTGGGCAGGGTCACACCCAGCAGGGTCACAGCGGGCAGGGTCACTCTGGGCAGGGTCACACCGGGCAGGGTCACTCTGGGCAGGGTCACACCGGGCAGGGTCACTCTGGGCAGGGTCACTCTGGGGCAGGATCACAATCAAACCGTTGCATGTCACTCTGGGCCAGGGTCCACTCTGGCAGGTCACTGGGCATGTTCACACCGGGCAGGTCACTCTGGGCAGGGTCCACCGGCAGGGTCACTCTGGGCAGGTCCACAACACCGGCAGGGTCACTCTGGGCAGGTTCACTCTGGCAGGTTCACTCTGGCTGGGTCACAACACCGGGCAGGGTCACTCTGGGCAGGGTCACTCTGGGCAGGGTCACACCGGGCAGGGTCACTCTGGGCAGGGTCACAGCGGGCAGGGTCACTCTGGGCAGGGTCACAGCGGGCAGGGTCACACTGTGCAGGGTCACTCTGGGCAGGGTCACACCGGGCAGGGTCACTCTGGGCAGGGTCACACTGGGCAGGGTCACTCTGGGCAGGGTCACACCCAGCAGGGTCACTCTGGGCAGGGTCACTCTGGGCAGGGTCACACCCAGCAGGGTCACACCGGGCAGGGTCACTCTGGGCAGGGTCACACCCAGCAGGGTCACTCTGGGCAGGGTCACAGCGGGCAGGGTCACTCTGGGCAGGGTCACAGCGGGCAGGGTCACTCTGGGCAGGGTCACACCGGGCAGGGTCACTCTGGGCAGGGTCACACCCAGCAGGGTCACACCCAGCAGGGTCACACCCAGCAGGGTCACACTCAGTTATGAGTAATTAACAGGGATTTCCCAGTAATTGCACCCAATAACTCAGTAATTATCAATTAATAGGGCTTTCCCAGTGATTATCTCCAATAACTCAGTAATCAGTAATTAATAGGGCTTTCCCACTGATTGTCCCCAATAACTCATTAATTACTAATTAACAATTATGAATTAATTATTATTTAATTACTAAGTAATTGATCCAGTGATTATCCCCAATAACTCACTAATTAGGAACTAATAGGGGTTTCCCAGTGACTGACCACAATAACTCAGTAATCATTAATTAATAGGGCTTTCCCATGGATTGCCACAATAACTCATTAATTACTAATTAACAGGGTTTTCCCAGTGACTGTCCCCAGTAACTCAGTAACAACTAATTAATAGGGCTTTCCCACTGATTGTCCACAATAACTATTAATTAATAAGGCTTTCCTAATGGTTGCCTCCCATAACTCATTAACTAGGAATTAACAGGACTTTCCCACTGATTGACCCCAGAAACTCATTAATTAGGAATTAATAAGTCTTTTGCAGTGACTGACCCCAATATCTCAGTAATTATTAATTAATAGGGCTTTCCTAGTGATTGTCCCCAATAACTCACTAATTATTAATTAATAGGGCTTTCCAAATGATTGTCCCCAATAACTCATTAATTAGCAATTAATAGGGTTTTCCAAATGATTGTCCCCAAAAACTCATTAATTATTAATTAATAGGGCTTTCCTAATGATTGCCCCCAATAACTCATTAATTACTAATTAAGAGGGCTTTTCCACAGATTATCCCCAATAACTCAGTAATTAGGAATTAATAGGGCTTTCCTAGTCATTGTCCCCAGTAGCTCAGTAATTAATAATTAATAGGGCTTTCCCAGTGATTATCCCCAATAACTCACTAATTACTAATTAAGAGGGCTTTCCCACTGATTGTCCCCAGTAGCTCAGTAATTAGGAATTAACAAGGTTTTCCCACTGACTGCCCCCAATAACTCATTAATTAGGAATTACTAGGGGTTTTCCCTGTGATTGCTCCCATTAACTCACTAATTAATAATTAATAGGGCTTTCCCAGTGAATGTCCCCAATAACTCATTATTAATTAACAATTATTTATTAATTATTTATTAATTATTAATTAATTGATTGATCCAGTGATTATCCCCAATAACTCAGTAATTAGTAATTAATAGGGTTTTTCCAGTGACTCACCTCAACAACTCACTAATTAATAATTAATAGGGGTTTCTCAGTGACTGGCCACAATAACTCAGTAATTAGGAATTAAGAGGGCATTCCCATGGATTGCCACAATAACTCATTAATTACTAATTAAGAGGGCTTTCCCACTGACTGTCCCCAATTACTCAGTAATTAATAATTAATAGGGCATTCCCAGGGATTATTCCCAATAACTCATTAACTAGTAATAGGGCTTTCCCACTGATTGACCACAAAAACTCATTAATTACTACTTATAGGGTTTTCCCAGTGATTATCCCCAATAACTCAGTAATTGGGAATTAACAGGGCTTTCCCCCTGACTGTCCCCAATAACTCATTGAATAGTAATAGGGCTTTCCTACTGACTATCCCCAATAACTCACTAATTACTAATTAAGAGGGCTTTCCTACTGACTATCCCCAATAACTCACTAATTACTAATTAAGAGGGCTTTCCTACTGACTATCCCCAATAACTCACTAATTACTAATTAAGAGGGCTTTCCCAGTGATTATCCCCAATAACTCACTAATTACTAATTAAGAGGGCTTTCCCACTGATTATCCCCAATAACTCACTAATTACTAATTAAGAGGGCTTTCCTACTGATTATCCCCAATAACTCACTAATTACTAATTAAGAGGGCTTTCCTACTGACTATCCCCAATAACTCACTAATTACTAATTAAGAGGGCTTTCCTACTGACTATCCCCAATAACTCACTAATTACTAATTAAGAGGGCTTTCCCACTGATTATCCCCAATAACTCACTAATTACTAATTAAGAGGGCTTTCCCAGTGATTATCCCCAATAACTCACTAATTACTAATTAAGAGGGCTTTCCCACTGATTGCCCCCAATAACTCACTAATTAGGAATTAACAAGGCTTTCCCACTGATTGCCCCCAATAACTCATTAACTAGGAATTACTAGGGGTTTTTCCCTGTGATTGCTCCCATTAACTCATTAATTAGAAATTAATAGGTCTTTCCTAGTCATTGTCCCCAGTAACTCATTAATTAGGAATTGACAGAGTTTTCCCAGGGATTGCTCCCAATAACTCACTAATTAATAATTAATAGGG